>NC_067230.1:20696317-20973817 GCF_019924925.1 Ctenopharyngodon idella | reverse complement strand
CCCCGTGAAAAATACAGGAAAGAGGAAGAACTGCTGCCTCCTTGAAATGTACATAACGACACTTAAAAACATCTATGTAAATGAAATATATATTTATATATGTATGCATATGTACATATGTTTACATTCATATAAATATATACATGGGATCATTTGCGTGTGTATATGTTTATGCTGTTATAATGCTTTATTTGTGGTAATATATGTCTCTTTTTTTTATAAACTGGAAACTTGAATTACTGCTGAGCATTTGTAAATAGGAACTTCTGTGCACCTTGTGTTTGCCGATGTCTTCATGTGGAATGCTTCTTTTTCATGACTGCTTTTACCATGAACCCAGAGCTCCAGGCTGTCTTCAAACACATAGCGTGAGCTCCATCTGAAAGATTTAAAGGTGCACTCTGTCATTTTTCCCATCATTAAAAAATTTGAATAAAGAAATTAGAGGAAATGTTAACATGACATGATCACATGAGATGTGAGAATAATAAAAGAGGTTTTATTTTAGCAGGTCACTTGCATGGCGTGGCCATGTTTAGGTCACTATACAGATCACATGATTGGATTCAACACTCTCTTGGCCGACTGAAAATATGACATTTCTACATGATATCTGTCAACTTTGTGTCCATGCCATGAAAAATCACTGAGTGCACTTTTAATGTTTACGTTACGATCTACTCGGTTACATCCAGATAAGACGGTTTTCTAAACGTTTGCCTTAGCTGTTCACCTCAGTAATCTAATCTCTTAGGAACATCTGCGTAAAGGTGCGGTCAATCTCTGTGAGATTTTGCGGGTATAAAAAAAAAGGTCTATTGTCCATCGTAGTGTAGCGATGTATGAAGCACAGCTCACACAGAAGTCACTTTTCAAAGCTTTCTATTGGTGGATGCGTCAAATTTTAGCCCTCGCATCACATGAAATGACTGGATTTCGCCCGCAAAATTTTGCAGAGCAACAGTAAATGTGACCGCACATTAATAGGTGAATTTTGTGTGTTTACCTCAGAGTTACACTCAGACAGCTGCCAAACCGAGATAATGATCATTTGAAAGCTAATATTTTATTATGCATCATGTCCTCTTGCAAGGCTGTACCAAGGATCTTTTTAATCTTGACAAATGTGAAATGAAAACCTCCCAAAATCTATACTTTATTGTCTGGAAAGACTGAATAAATGGTGTTTTAGTTCCATTATGATGACAGATTGCAAAAGGATGGAGTAATTCAGTTCTAACTGGACTGAAGTTACAATATGCATCAGACTGGCCTTGTCGAGCTATTTTTGCGTGGTCCGATGCTTCTCAGATCACCTTTGCTAAAAGATGTGTAGCATTATTTATTAGTCTGTTTCCATATTAAAAATTTCACATTTTATAACCTATTTTGAAGTTATATCAGGAAAGTTCGTTTCCACTATTTACACACAAATCTGGAATATACTTAAACCAGGTGCTGACCTTACATCAATAAAGTGCCAAAGGGTTACAGTGCAGCTTGCAGAACACAAGAAAATACATTGGAATATTTTCTTTTCTCTGCTCTTTCAAGTGTGCAAATAGAATGTCTGTAAGAACTCATAACACACCCTGCTTCCATAACATTCTTTTCCATTAATGTTGAACCCAATGATTTCATGACCTTTGTCTCGCTGACATATCACATATTTCTTTCCGTTTCAAGCGTTCCTTTGCATCTTGGTGGCACTGATTTTTTTTTTTTTTTTTTTGATCTTTTAAATTAAACTGAACTTCATTCCTCATGTCACTCTAATGATTTTATGTTGTAAGGTTTGTAAAGTAGATTATGTCAGATATAAGATTAAATCTATTAAAGAATTTATTTAAAGATTAGGAAAGAGGTCATTTCAATGAAACCAGACTATCTTTGAATTTGATGAGAAGGTTTTAACATTCTGGAGATTTAAAAAGAAAAAAGAAACAATTAAAATAAAACTTATTTTAAAATAAAAACACATAACCCAACATCCATGTGCCTTTCTTCTTGACCCTGTGTGTGTGTTTGTGTGCAAGTTGTCATAATGGTTTCCTCTTAACCCTCTTGTTCTGGGGTTGCCGTGGTTTGGGGTGACCCCATTCCCACCATCTGTGTTAACACGTGTCCTAACATTGTCTTACCTCAGTGGATGAGAATGCCCCAAACTCACTACATTCATAACTCATATGAATATGTCAACTGGAACAAGTCTATCATGCACACCGTTGTCCAAAACATGAGCACGGTCATGTGCACCTCTACCCAAAACATCATCTCATGACTACCAACTGACTTTTATTTCATTTAGTTTAAGGCTCCATTTAAAGATGCTACACATTTATTAGGGATTACATATTTATATATCATAAAAAGTACATTATACAGGCTTACTTGAGAGTTTTCTAATCACAGTCTCATGAAGGATGATGGAGAGCATGCTACAGTAAATTCAGAGCAATTGAGTTTTTCCTTCTCATTATTTGAAATGGTAACAGATTGCAATCTCCATTAAAATCCATTTTTCCAAAAGCCAGCGGATGTCTCGAACAAGGTCAAGGCTCTGTCTTTGCTTAGATGAGTGCCTATTTCCTCTAAAGGTTCGAAATAGGTGTCCTCTATGCCTATCAGATAATGAGTTTTATAGAGGTAATTTTTTCAGCCACTTAAAATCTGATGAAGCCTTAAGAGAAGAATGATTCAGTCTGAACCCTCAGGGTGATTTCAATCTGCCAGGACACATTTTTGGCATTAGGAGGGGCCATATTAAAAACCAAATAATGTACATAATTAGCTATACATCTAATTGATTTAGATTCAACTGAAAGTCAAGCACTATAAGGATGACATCACTACAGCAGAATGAGCTCAATAAGAGTTTATATGGCGCCACCTGCTGGTGCAGACATGAAACTACATGTGTGGATTATGTGGCATTTTTTAAATCTGTTGACTTTCATTTTCATTTGTTTATCGGAACATCTAAAAGGAAATAAATTAATATAAAGAACTCAGTATATTTTTAAGTTGAACCAAAGAGTCTACACTGAAAAGATGTAGGATTTACTTTGAAAGAATTTTCACTCAGAAATTGCCCCATTTTATAACAAGCATCTTTAACGGGTTAGTTCACCCAAAAATGAAAATTCTGTCATTTATTACTCACCCTCATGTCGTTCCACACCTGTAAGACCTTTGTTCATCTTCAGAACACAAATTAAGATATTTTTGTTGAAATCCGATGGCTCAGTGAGGCCTGCATAGCCAGCAATGACATTTCCTCTCTCAAGATCCATTAATGTACTAAAAACATATTTAAATCAGTTCATGTGAGTACAGTGGTTCAATATTAATATTATAAAGCGACGAGAATATTTTTGGTGCGCCAAAAAAACAAAATAACGACTTATATAGTGATGGCCGATTTCAAAACACTGTTTCAGGAAGCTTCGGATTTCAACAAAATTATCTTAATTTGCGTTTCGAAGATTAATGAAGGTCTTACAGGTGTGGAACGGCATGAGGGTGAGTAATAAATGACATTATTTTCATTTTTGGGTGAACTAACCCTTTAACTACTGTGTACTAAAATTTAAATTAATCATTTGATACAATGCACTTATAGTGTAAATACATGTTTTTACATTGTACTTAAATTTTAAATACCTGCGTGTAAATATTTTGTTATTACACTGTAATTACCTTCCTTTACACTGTAACCCACCCTTAAACATAACCATACCACAAAACCTGTGCCTAACCTAACCCATATCCCTCAATAGCAGCAAGTCTTTTGCAATACAATATGAATTTGAAATAAGTACATTGTACCTAACCATTTTTTTTATATAAGTACATAGTAGTTAATATAACACCTAATATAAAGTGTGAATACAATTTCACAAATAACAGAAACAACAAGTTAACGCATTGAATCAAATGTGAAATTTTGAAGTTTAAAGACTGAAGTATTAACTTCGGGGAAAAAAAATCATGTTATTAAATTGTGGTCAATGAACTATAAAACAAAAAGGCCTGTGACAACAATGTACATATACAGTCAAACCAAAAATTATTCAGACGTTTTTGATATATTTTACTAGTGTGTGCAGGACACTATAGTTCATTTATATAAGTGAGGATAGCAAAATAAAGTAAACTGTGACATATTATACCCAATAATTCTTCATACAGTGGACTACCAGTAAAATTGATAAAAATTTGGAACCAAAAATTATTCAGACATTTTGATCTGACCATGTTTTGCTTAAGTGTTATCTGACATAATTAAGATAAATTTTCTGGCACAGTTTAACTCTGAGATCTTGTCATATTTTATTACCATTATAGTGAATAAACTGTATTAATGAATGAAATGTTCAATATGTCTGAATACATTTTGGTTTGACTGTATATGTGCTATAGTAAACAATGCTGTAAAATGTTCTCGTTATTAGATTAGCATATAAAAGCAAGTAAATTCAATGTTAGTTTCACATAGGAAGGGGAAGGAAGTGAAGTGGTTTAAATCTGTAGTTCAAATCTGAGGTGGTAAAAGTGGTTTTGTTTCTGAGGGTGTGTGGGTTATATGAGGATAGATAAGACCTGTCAATGTTGACCGCAGGCCTAATTATGGTTGTCGGTTCTTGCTAGAAAGCAATGATTCATTTAAGAAGCTTTTTAAGAGCAGAAAATACTGAAAGTAAACAGGAGGAGATGGAGGTGGGCGCTTTTCCTGACAGCAATAAAAAGGCTTTTATGTGCAAAATGGATAAGGCATTTTTGTTTTGCTCTCAACCCCTCTGAACCCCTTAAATTTGCCCCCCCTCCTATTCCTGCCCCTCCTGACCAATCCAGACTCAGACAGCCTCTCCAGCCAGAACCATCCCAGCCTATCAGATGGCGAGGAGCAGCTGGAGCGGCTGCAGCAGGCGGAGCTTACGCGCAGCAAGCCCATGTCTCTGTGGAGGGCGGTCACTGTGCAGGCCTGGCTGGAGGTTGTCATGGCAATGCCCATGTACATGCGTGCCTGCTCTGAGAATGTCAAGAGTGGGAAGGTAAATGCTTCTCCTCTTTATTTTTTCCTATTCTTTTCCTACCATGTGCATTTTTTTTTAGCCATTTTTAAAAGCAAAAATACTAATAAGCTATTTATAATCCTCTCCTTGATTAAGTGACATAACATTTTCAATTAAAAAGATTAGTACTTTATCCTACTGTCCAACAAATATTTACTTCCCTGATGCTTCAAATGTGCCTGACATTAATCTAGTTGATGATTACTCTGTTAAACTGGAAGACCTAGTGATGTCACAGCGAGCTGCTTCCTGTTGCAGGTGTTGTTGGGGTTGACCGATGAGGATCTGGAGCTGGGCTTGGGAATCAACAGCCCCATGCACCGCAGGAAGCTGCGTCTAGCTATTGAGGACTACCGAGAAGCAGAGAATGGACGAGGGTGAGCGGCCACACTTACTTAGATTAGAGTACACACAGATGTGTGCATTGGCATTGGTTTTGGGTTTCATTTTTGTCACTCAGACTTTCCAAAGCTGCTGATATGGATCATCACTGGGTGTCTAAGACCTGGCTGGGTGACGTCGGGCTCCCGCAGTACTCGCAGGTCTTCCACAACCAGTTAGTGGACGGCAGAGTACTGAACTCTATCACACGAAGAGACCTGGAGACCATCTTCAACATCACCAACAAATTTCATGTCACCAGCATCCTATCAGCCATTCAGCTTCTGCAAATGCTCAGTTTCGACAAAGAGGCAAGAATTCTTGTATTCACTCTGAAAATATGAAATGTGAAAGTATTGTTGGTGATATTGTAAAATACATTGATCATTTTGTGGCATCATAACATCTCCGCAGGCTATACAGGCACGTCGTGCTCAGTGTGAGAATCGGGATCTGGATCCGGTGGTCTGGACCAGCCACCGTGTTATTAAATGGATCAGAGACATTGATCTTAAGGTGGGTAAGACCTAAAAATTCATGTACACTACCATTGAAAAGTTTGAGGTTGGTAAGATTATTTATGTTTTTTAAGGATTAGTTCACTTTCAAATGAAAATTACTCCAAGTTTTACTCACCCTCAAGCCATCCTAGGTGTGTATGACTTTCTTCTTTCTGATTAAAGGTGCAATATGTAAGAATTTTGCAGTAAAATATCCAAAAACCACTAGGCCGGTGTTATATATTTTGTTCACTTGAGTACTTACAATATCCTAAATGTTTGCAACTATTTGTAAATCGTGAGAAAATTGCAATTTTAACCAAGGCTCCGGGACGTGTGAGAAGTCGCCTGTCAATGGTGTCATACCCGCGTTACCCTCAGTTTCCGGTTTTATTTTGTAGAAACCAAAGACGCTTTAATATATTACATGTTTTAATAGACAAGGGAACAACTGTTTTGATATATTTATAGACAGAAAACTAAATATATTTTGCAAGTACCATGCTTTACCATGCCTCAGAGAAAAACACTATTTTGTGAAGTAGCTAACATAGCATAATCAGATGCAGCTTTATTTTTAGTAACAGTAATACAGCATTTTCTCCATCATACAATACGTTTTAAAATTAATTGCATGCCATCTTACTGCAGTGTCTCACAGCAGCCACCGAGCGACGCACAGAGTAACATTTTCAACACACTAAAATGTGTCCAATATGATAAACAGAGCTGTGTTACCTCATACTCATGACTGGAAAAGCGGAAGCGGCGCCGGCGACTGCGGCATAATAAAATTTCCGCTGCTCGTGAGGCGTGTGTCAGCTCAATCGCTCCAGCGGCCTCGTTCAGCTCCCACAACACTCGGTCCTGCTCTGCTTCATACTGCAGTAACGTTAATAATCGCATCCATGAACATGATTTCATCCCGAGTCTTATCTCGATTATTTTCCACCGGCCGTTGAGGTGAAGACCACATGTCCCAAGATTCCACGCTCAAACTTGGTGTCATCAAGCTACGCCTTTGTTTTGAATATGCCTCTAGCGACCTCTAGCGGACAGAAAATATTACATATTGCACCTTTAACACAATCGGAGATATATTAATAGATATCCTGATAAATATCCACACGGCTCCAGGGGGTTATTAAAGGCTTTCTGAAGCGAAGCGATGCGTTTGTGTAAAAAAAATCCATATTTAACAAGTTATAAAGTAAAATATCTAGCTTACCTGTAGTTGTGCTGCTTAATATTTTTGTGGAAACTTTTTTTTTTTTTTTTTCATGGTTCTTTGATAAATAGGCTAGAAAGTTCAAGAGAACAGCATTTATTTGATTTTTTTTTTTTTTTTTTTTTTTGAATGCATTTTAATCAATTTAATGCACCTTTGCTGAATAAAAGTATTAATTTCTTTAAAAAACATTACTGACCCCAAACTTTTGAACAGTGGGGAATATACATAGGCCCCAAAAATATATAGGATACTTAAACCACGCTAAATGTATAAATTTTATAAATAACTGCAAAAATGTCTCGGAGACCTTAGAAAAAGTTTAGCATCATTTACTACTTGGTTTGATATTTTTCGTAAGACATTTACTCTCACATAATGTCCAACCTGTTGTCTTTTATGCAGGAGTATGCTGACAGCCTTCAGAACAGTGGCATCCATGGAGCCGTGATGGTTCTAGATCCGACCTTCAGTGCGGACAGCATGGCCAAGGCTCTAGACATCCCCAACAATAAACACATGATCCATCGTCATCTGTACGAGGAAATGAAAGTGCTTCTCAATCCAGCAAGGTGTGTGCAGCTTCATTTCAGTATAGTCATTTTATAATAGCATATGACAAGCTAGAGGACTTGTCATTAACCTTCAATATCGAGAAGAATAACAAACCTGTGTGTAATTACAATACATTAAAATAATATAGTAAGAAGTACCAATTTGCAGTATCAAGCAGCTTTAACAAGCTGTTTTGTACAGCTAAAAATAACTGGAAGTGGATGACACCGGAAGCCAGACACATTCAGTTTACAAATGGCCACGCCCACTCTTATGGAGAAAATGATGGATACCACTAAAGTCATTTCATTTGGTTGCCATATTTGAAATGCCTCTCAGGCAGCTATTTTAATTCAGTCATGCAAGTACAGCTATCTCTTTGAATGGGGAAACATCAAATTCTCCAAAGCTGTTCACCAAGCTCACGATTAAATTTCAGATTTGAAATCACCAATGAAATATGACAACAACTGCCTCATAAATTTTGTTTCTAAACGCTCAAAGCATGACAAAAAAAAGCATTTTTTCCAGGCTAGAACAGCCAATAGTCATAAGCGCAAGTCTATTTCTATAAACTTTATTCCTAGCAGCGCTATAAAAAGCGCGAGACTGTGAGGGATAGACTTCTTGTGTTTTCAGTGGCATGTACTTGCTGGCTGTATAAAGCTCCTAGACCACTTATCATTTTCATGTTTTTGTCTACTGAAAGTAACATGACTAAAGTCCACTATACACTCACCTCAAAAAGAAATTTACGCGGCACTCTGGAATGTTCGATTCTGATTTGTCAGTCGCGCCATCCAGCGGTCGTCGTCGTCCATAGCACGGTGTATCAGTCCGCTCATCAGAAAAAGGCCGGCGCTACTTTCACATTTCTCATGTTTTTTCATTTTGTAAAAAGATATCGAATCTCAGGAACATCTTTTCTACGGTTGTAATATTTTAAGCGCTATATGTATGTTTATTTACACAAATGTTTGGTAAAGTTGCTCCAAGTTTTGTGGCATTTAAAAATAATTTGAATTATTTATTTTAATAGCCTGTTTAGCTAAAAAATAAATGAATGCCTTACTTGTTTTGAATTTGCAGTATGTGTTGATTAACCCCCATTACATTTATATTATATAACTGTTATTTAATATGCATTATTGCATACATTTCAACTCAAATCAGTATTTAATTTCCCTGTATTTCATTTATTTATTTATTTGTTGAGTAGCCATGTAAAAATCACAGTAACTGTATTGATTTTATGAGTGAGATTGAGTGGTATTTCTGTCTTACAGAACTAATCAGGCTCAGGACTACAGGAAAGAGGGGACTCCTACACATTCGCCTGCCTCAAACTGCCGCAAAACTGAGGAAGGATTTTCCCCCAGGCAAAAAGTTGGCAAGGTATGGGCTGTCCTGTTATTTACACACAACAGTCTGTCAAAATCAAGACAAATGGTGGACTTTGTGCCCCTATGTTATTGTTAACAATCTGTAAAAGGATAAATAACCTTTCTGTCATTCCTCAGAGCCCTTTGAGATTCAACCCACTGGTCGCTGTTGGGAGGGACTTGACTTTTCAAGGCGGCTGTGGATCACCACCCAGAGAAGATCGCATCAAGATCCTGCAAAGGACCAAGGGCAGTCCCATGCACGGTTACTCGAGCATAGAGATCACAAATGTCTGAGGCCAACGCTCTGTGTTTACCTTGGATGAACTAGGAAGAGTGAACCTCCCCTAACCTCTAAATGGACCAAATGAGCTCAATTATTTGTAAAAGAGATTTGAAAATTGACCATTTGCACTTTAGAGAATTTTGTATTGGCACCGAATCGCAACTAAGCACTTAATTAAACATTTTATAAACACGCTGCATTAAAAAAAAATGAAATATTTTGTTACTAACATAATACTTAGATGAACTTGTCCTGATTCCTGTAAATTCCAGTCAGAACTGTAGGTATGCAGCTGAAATCAATACCACATGTTCAGATGTCCATTCCCTCCATCAAGGTCATCACAACACTGTGCTTGTTTAAAGTTATGGAAAACGAGTGAGGAATGAGGAATAGTGCTGTGAATACATTGTGAAAATGTTTTGAATGCCTCAGCAATGCCTTTTCTTTGTTTTAAGACATCTGTTGACCAAGATGTTTGTGTTTTCAAAGTCTCATTTCCATACAAAATCAAAAAGCAACAGCCATTAGCATTGTTGTGTGGGTAATAGATTAGTTTCATAAAGATCACTCCAGTTTAATTGAAGTTTTCCCACATAATAATAATAATAAAAAACTTTAAGGGAATGAAAGACGAAAAAATTTATCTCTTATTCCCTTGTGATTTTCAACGTCTCTGTCTTACCATGCATGCAAATCAGTTTGTTCAATGGAATATATATATATATAAATGCATTGTATAGTGACTATCATGCACAATAAGGAAATGCAAGAGTGATCTGATAGGAAAGCCTTTAATCATCTCTTTAAGGAGTGAGAGAATCAATCTCTGTCATGAGCAGGGCTCCCAGATGAATGTATGGGAAGGTAAAATGCAGTATTCAATCTACAAGCCAATGCAGCGCGTGCACTGCGCATTCTGCAGCTGTGTTTTCCCAAGTTTTCCCACACAGAGCCACAGGGCACCGAGAGCAAAACTAGTTTTGCAACTCAGCGTGCAACAGCATTGGGCTTTGTCATGTGGGTCGACAGGTTAGATAACATGATTAATGAGTACGTTTCACAAATTCAACCAATTATTATTTTCAGATCTTCTTCAAATCAGTTAGAAATGCCAATTATGAATCACAGATTTCCTGCTTGGTTTGACTCGAAATGTCTATTTATAGACATCGGTCACACAGCATACCAGCAGATACACAGCTCAAGAATATAGCAGTTGCAGGTGCGTTTTTAAGGTGGGTTTTGCAATCACAAATCATTTTGATATAACTGTACCTTGTGGCATTAGTGAAAATGTACTTTTGAGAAACATTTGTTTATAGATGCATACCAATAATCTGTATAGACAAATATAAACTCTACATGCATATATTTGAGTGTCGCTGTGTGTGTGTTTGTTTGTCAGGTGTTTTTTTGGAGGTCAGTAGGCTGTTTTTTTTTTTTTTATAAGAAATTAATACTTTTATTCAACAAGGATGCATTAAATTGATCAAAGTGACATTAAAAAAAGAATTATAATGTTACAAAAGATTCTGTTTCAAATAAATGTTGTTCTTTTGAATGTTCTATTCATCAAAGAATCATAAAAAAAAAAAAAAGAAATGTATCATGTTTCCACAACAACATTGATAAAAGCACCAGATCAGCATATTAGAATGATTTCTGGTAGATTATGTGGCACTGAAAATTCAGGTTTGCCATCATTGGAATTAATTACATTTTAAAATATATTAAAATAGAATAGAGCCGTTCTGTTTTCACTCCTAAAACCCGGAAAAGAATGAGCATGAACCATGGGTTTCCTCGGGAATCACCTAGGTTTTTACAATAATGGTTTATGAGTCATCAGTTAATTAAAGGGATAGTTCACCCAAAAATGAAAATTCTGTCATCATTTACTCACCCTCAAGTGGTTCCAAACATGTATGAATTTTTTTCTTCTGCTGAACACAAAAGAAGATATTTTGAAGAATATGGGTAACCAAACAGTTGATGGACCCCATTGACTTCCATAGTATGGAAAAAAATACTATGGAAATCAATGGTGCCCCAAAGCGGCATGGTAACAAACTTTCTTTAAAATATCTTCCTTTGTGTTCAGCAGAACAAAGAAATTTATACAGGTTTGGAACAACTTGAGGTCGAGTAAATTATGACAGGATTTTCATTTTTGGGTGAACTATCTCTTTAAGGTTTGTAAGTAAAATTTCTTGGAGAGACTCAAATTTTGTTCTAAATTGCATGCAGTCATTCGAACCTTTATGAACAAGTTATTTTTAACCCATAAAAGCTATAACCTGAACTTTATCAAATGAAACAAGGTTTTACAAATGATCAGTTTAAAATAACTTTTATCTTATTTCTCTTCTATGAAACCCGACTCGCTTTAGGACCAAGCGTCTACTTAACTTTTTACAACTGAGGGGTTGCAGTCGAGTTGATTTTAAACAAAGTTCCTGTCTCTGTTTAAGCCCTCAAATTGTAGATAGAAGCAGAGTGACTGAGGAGGACAGGAATTCATACAGCTTTTTTCTTCCTTGATCGAATGAAAGGATCCTGAAGACGTCCGTTTCACCTGCGGCTGGGAGCGACACCTGCCTCAGGTACTTTAATGACACAAGGTGCGAAGGGCGTTGAATCGCGGCAGAGCTTAGTTTAGGCCGTATACTTTCGTTTCAACTTGGTTTATGCGATATTTTGTCGTTATTCGGAATCGGTGAGATGTTTGACTTTACTGACAGAAAGTAGCACCGGAGATTCTTCAGAATGCTGTTTCTTGTATTGTTTAACATTGTTTCAAAATATCGTGAAAGATAGTCAAGGTCTTCTTCGCAATAATTGGCCCATGTCAGTAAGATAAAGTTCATAAATCAAGAATCATTTTTATTCTGTCTTATTCTGAGTGCACATTTGTATATCGTCACATCTGATGTCATTGATTGAAACTATAGTAGGCCTACATTGTTTCTAAAATATATAAAAGCAGATCTCTATTCTTCCAGCGCTGGTTTGAGGCAATATTTTGCTTGTAAGTCAATTATTTAACGCAAATGGCCTTTTATTAAACTATGAGGAATTTCTTAGTCGTTTTAATATTCCCATTACCCTTAAGGAATTTGCTATTGTATTCGGTGCCATATCATCTGGAGTTATTAGACTATTTCAACATATCCCCTATCCCTCTATGTTATCTTCTTTAGACTCTACTGTTACAGTAGTAAATATTGCTTTTCTTCTAATAGGTCAATACGTTTATTATTTCTCAAGGAAAATGTATCAATTCCAAATGTCACAGTTCACTGGAATATCTTTGTAGCTTTTGATATTGCCTGGAGGAAAGTTTGGTTGATTCCAAATAGATACTTAATTACTAATAAGAGAAGTTTCATTTCGTATTATCCATCGTGTATATCCTGTTAATACCTTCTTAAAGAAATTTAAAAAAGATATTGATAGAAATTGTTCTTTTTGCAAACAGCACCCATTGTGCATTTGTTTTGGCTTTGCCATTACTCTAAATTATTGTGGAAAGACTTTTCCCTATTTGTTATTGAGAACATTGATAAGGATTTTTCCTTACTTTGGGAAAATGTTTTGTTTGGAATTGTTAATTGGAAAAAAAGAGCATTTATTGGAAAACAAAATATACTTAATCTTCTTATTTTATTAACAAAATTTTATATACATAAATGTAAATTTTCAGGTCAGAAACCACTTTGTTTTGCTTGCTGAATTGCAGCATTACTTTGGGGCTATCCTTAACTCATGTAACAAGAAGGCTTTAAAAACAATCGAAATTTGTAAGTCTTTTAATCTTTTAGTCTTTTGATCTTCTGTGATTAGTTATATACCCCTGTCTTGTACCTTTTTTTTTTTTTTTAATTTTTATTATTATTATTATTATTATTATTATTATTATTTGTTCTACATTGTGACTGCTTCTTTCTTTGTCTATATAATGATCTTAATTAAAAAATAAATAAATAAATAAAATTGCTTCTAATAGGCCCATTTCCAATTGGTCAGTAAGTCTTTAAAACAAAATTTTGAAACAAACTTATTGAGGTCATTGATTTTTCCCAGGGTTTTTTGTACTATAAACAATGACACTGAAGCTGTAGAAATACGATCTGCTTGGGTTGCCCTTATCAGAGCTCCTTATAAAGCTTTGCCATGGTAACTGGCGAAATTCCATGGTTACTACTTATTGTTACTAATGTAAAATCGTTATAAATTAATATGGCGTCTCGTTCAAACAGTGTATCTTGTCCACCATGGTAACCACAAGGTCTGCTTATCAATAAAAAAGCTGTCAAATCTTTTTATATATATATTTTCTTCTTCAAGATAATCAAATATAATCAAAACATGCAAATGGAAGTGGAACAAAATAAACAACAATAACATTAAAGTACATTTAAAAATTTTTTTTTTTTTTTTTTTTTTTTTTTAAACATCTGTTGATGGAATCACTCCAACTCAAGAATTGTACATTTTAGCTCATTAATGTAAAAAATAAATAAATAATTAAAACAGAAATATTCATCATCACTTTCAAACTAAATGATTGATGTCTCCATCTGTTAGATTTCCATAATTGTTTCTCTCCATCTATGGAGTAGTGAAAGTTCTGCTTTGAACCTTGTTTTCATTATTTACTTCAGGGCCACAATCATAATTACTAAAATATATTCTTCTGTTTTATATTTTAATATGGAGGGAGTTTATCAAGAATAAGGCTCTCAGGGCATATTTCAGTCACGTGAAATTTATCTGTCTAATCACTTCATCCCAATATTTTTCTATTATTATATGACAATTCTGTGATTGACCTTATTTTACCCACAGGTACAACCACCTTTTACAAAACCATTGCATTTAGTTTGGATAAACAGTGTTATAAAATTTTTATTCCAGACAAGACACAAATGCAAGCACTTTATACTCAATTTATATTGAGTTATTGTGTGACGATTCTTCCATGTATTCTGTAAGAATAAGTTCAGATCAGCTCAGATAAGGTCATGGGGTGCATGTTTAGATGGGGGCATTTAGTGTGACCTGTGGATCTGTGTCTGTTTACTTCAGGACGGGGAGCAAGTGTTGCTCTGTGTATTTGGACAGGCCTTCCTGGTCTTTTGTCATATTTCCCTATTTTATGTTTCTTTTGTTTTAACCAGAATTTAATGTTCTTTGCTCTCAAGAACTCCTGTAGACATGTCACATACCCAAATCTGCATGTGATTAATATATAGCTTTCATTTAAGGCTAGAATTGGGCAAAAGATAAAGCTATTTTCTCACAGATTCTCTCCTGAGGATAAATTCTATTGTGGTTTGTTTTTTAAAGCAAATTGGCTGCTTTGGAAACCAGTTACTGATCTTTTTTTTTTTTCTTTATGTAAATTTATTTGTTTATTTGCTCTATAACAGGCCAAATTGGCCTATGTAAAAATATGCATGTAGCCATTTGAAATTAGAGGCAACCACTTCATTTAATCATGATCCAGATGAAGAAGAAATAAGAGGAAAAGATAATGCCATCAAAACAGTCAGTTCCCTTCAGAGATACATTTATATAAATCCCCACCCCCAATTCAATATTTATATTTTTCTTCCAATTTTGCAGGCATCACGAACAGTGAGCTTGCTGTGCCTGGTACAGTATTTTCTCTGCTGGCACGTCTCTGTTCTCCTCTTTGCATCCATCTAGAGATAAAATCTAATGGTAGAACCATACGTTACAGCAGTGGTTCCCAAACCTGTCCTGGAGGACCCCCAGCCCTGCACATTTTGTATGTCTCCCTCATATATCACACCTGATTCAACTCATCTGCTCATTAGTAGAGACAGCAAGACCTGAAATGGGTGTGTCAGAAATAGGGAGGTCCTGGGGGGTCCTCCAGGACAGGTTTGGGAACCACTGCCTTACAGCAGTGCCCGGCCAGCAGTGTCAGACAGGAAGTTAGGGTGGTTCTGATGATTCCATATCCCGCCCCAACTGCTAACCCTACCCTTCCCTGTAACTATAAGCTCTACCTTAACAAATGCCCAACCCTACCCAACCACTAAACCTACCCTTAAAGGGTTAGTTCACCCAAAAATGAAAATCCTGTCATTAATTACTCATTCTCATGTCGTTGTAGTACGTCCAAAAAGGTACTAAAGACATCGTTAAAACTGTTGACGTGACTGCAGTGGTTCAGACTTAATTTTATGAAGCGATGAGAATACTTTTTGTGCGCAAAAACAGAACAAAAATAATGACTTTATTTAACAATATCTTCTCTTCTGTGTCATTCTCTTACGCTGTTTACGTTCAGCACTTCCAGGTTCTACGCTGACTCATTATTGGCCAGTTCCTGCCTCAGCATCACACGCATGCTTCTCACGTGAACAGCGTCGGCCAATAATGAGCCAGCGTTGTGAGGTAAACAGCGTAGGAGAATGACACAGAAGAGAAAATATTGTTGAATAAAGTCGTTATTTTTGTTTTGTTTTTGCGCATAAAAAGTATTCTCATCGCTTCATAAAATTAAGGTTGAACCACTGCAGTCACATGGACTAATTTATCGATGTCTTTACTACCTTACTGGACCTTGAAAGTGGTGGTTAAATTCCTGTCTATGGAGGAGTCAGAGAGCTCTCGGATTGCATCAGAAATATCTTAATTTGTTTTCCAAAGATGAATGTATTAATGACAGAATTTTCATTTCGTTAAAGGGTTAGTTCACCCAAAAATGAAAATGTCATTTATTACTCACCCTCATGCCGTTCCACACCTGTAAGGCCTTCGTTCATCTTCGGAACACAAATTAAGATATTCTTGTTGAAATCCGATGGCTCAGTGAGGCCTGCATAGCCAGCAATGACATTTCCTCTCTCAAGATCCATAAATGTACTAAAAACATATTTAAATCAGTTCATGTGAGTACAGTGGTTCGCTGCTTCAGGAAGCTTCGGAGCGTTATGAATCATGATTCGGATCGCGTGTCAAACCGCCAAACTGCTGAAATCACGTGACTTTGGCGCTCCGAACCGCTGATTCGACACCCTGATTCATAACGCTCCGAAGCTTCATGAAGCAGTGTTTCGAAATCGGCCATCACTATATAAATCGTTATTTTGTTTTTTTGGCGCTCCAAAAATATTCTCATCGCTTTATAATATTAATATTGAACCACTGTACTCACGTGAACTGATTTAAATATGTTTTTAGTACAGTAATGGATCTTGAGAGAGGAAATGTCATTGCTGGCTATGCAGGCCTCACTGAGCCATCGAATTTCAACAAAAATATCTTAATTTGTGTTCTGAAGAACGGCATGAGGGTGAATAATAAATTACATTATTTCATTTTTGGGTGAACTAACCCTTTAAGGCCCATTCACACCAAGAATGATAACTATAAAGTTAACGATAAAGATATATTTCTAAATATAAAAGAATAACACTGTCCACATCACAGCTATAATGATAATGTTATAGAGGAACGATATCGTTGGGATCACTTTCAGAGTGATTTCTTTCCAGTTGTTGAATGATAAAACACTGACAGCCAATCAGAATCCATTCGAATTTAAGGGGCTCACACATTTAAAGGGATAGTTCACCCCCCAGTTTTTTTTTTGTTTTTTTTTTTGCGTGAACTAACCCTTTAAAATGGCAGACGACATTGCGGAGAAGTTTATTGCGAGGTCCAGAAAAAACTATCACTGTTTGACAAGTCAAACCCCCCTTTTCAGGGATAGCCTACTTCAAAGAAAATGGATTTACGGAAAACAGTCGGTTATACCTTTGGGATAAGTGTTGAGAAGTATAAATGGAGATGAGATCATCATGCCAGGCTAGCAAACAGTGTAACATAAAATGACCTCAGGTATCAAGCATTAGTTTCGACAACATTGTCTTGCTTCATTTCAGGTTGCAGTGAAAATTACTAGGTGTTGTTTTTATTCCACTATATTGACTGCGTCAGCTAAATTCACGGTTAGGTTAGATTGATTACACTAGTAGCTAGATTCACTCGAAACCTAAAGGCGTGTAAGTGCCACAAGAACAGCAAAAACATGTTCAGTGACGTTGTACGCACTTTGAAACCGCAGCGTGTGAGCTTAGAATGAACAGATCGTGATCGTTCAATGGTGTGGATGCAAGTATAGTTATCGTTCTTGGTGTGAACATGCCTTTAATGATGCTATAAGCTCCACCCCAACACCAGGACCGATGGCCTGCCACAGGCACTGCTATCCTCAGACTGCTGTGACGTATGGCTCCGCGCTTCTGCCGTTGTTTATTATTGTCCATCTTCAGCGTGTTGCATCTCTGGCCTGTGTTTACAGACTTCGTAATATTTCCACACAAATTACGTTTTGGGTGATGATTACAATGCAGTTTGTGCACAAGGTCAGAACAGAGATTGGCCAAAATAAAACAAAAAAACATGTGTTTGGAGCAGATTTATGGCCGGTCGACCGTTGCTTAACTATTTAAAATCCCTTTGAACAAGATTCCTCCTGCCAGTCTTGAGAAACAAATACAGGCTTTTACAATTAGTGTGCACATTATTCAGTGCTTGTCATGTCTTGCTCTGTGACAAACCTGTTTTATAAGTACCCCTATATGTGTAAGGCGTTCACAAACTAAATACACTTTCTTTCTACACAGACAATTGCTCTCTTTCTGTCTCTCTCCTCCATCCTTCCATTCCTCATTCCTCTCAAAATATGAATAGCAGAATCATTGATTTGTTCTTCATCCTGAAGCCACTTGTTGTAAATCGAAATCTGAACAGTATAAAACATATTTGACTATTTACTCTTCGCCCTCAAATAAATTACACCCACAGGCAGATGATGAGTCATCCTGAGAGGTCCCACAATGCCTGCAATCGTGATTTCTTTTTTAGTGGTCTACCTGTGCACAAAACATAAAACGTTTGTAAAAACCACTCAAATCATCGCCTTAAGATAAAACGTGCCTATCCACACTCGCCTAATGTTGCTCAAAGTATTTACGTGTTGTAAAATCGAACTGTATTAAGATTGTATAAATTCTGTCTTGTATAAATATACTAAATACAATGAGTGTTTTGTAAAGATAAAATGAATTCACTTAAATTTGGTTTTGCTAAAAGATAAGGCTGTTTGTCCTGTTTTAATGTGAATTTAAAGTAGCTTTTACCTAAAATTACACCCCTTCCCCATTTTCATTCTGAGCACAGTGAAGTGCCCACATTCACAAGTGAACAATGCTGTGTTGTTATGGCAACAGTTAGTGTATGGCAGCAACCTAACCTTAGTGCACTGGATCAGTTTGAGGTGATTTTTAGTGTGCATGTCTTCCTGATGGCTAGTAATCTTTACTTTCAAGGATATTCACTGAAAGCTGTTGTTGATGTTTTGAAAAATGAGTATGGAAGATTGTAAAAGGTTTGTAAATGTTATCTTTAATGCATTTATTTTATTTCATTGAAATGGTCTCTGTTACTTATAGTGATGCTGTCATTTGAGGAGTTCAGAGATCATAATTTAGTTTTTTTTGACTGAAATGTCACATTTCCTTTTCTCTTTTAGCACATCACAACAAAGACAGGAAGCTTTTTAGCATTTGTGCAACAAAATGAAGATCAAAGTGTGTGCCACACACACACACAAAATGATAGGAAACATGTTGTTGCACAAGCGTTGTTGACTCATAAACTGGCTAAATGAGTTGTACTGTAATTTCTGCCAGGCTTTTTTTGTGTGCAGGGGCAAAGTGCGTACAAACTGATTTTTATGTTCAACGTTCAAAATGCAACTATGATTCCAATTACCTCCTTACGATTCTTTATTGACACCCTTCAAACTTATTGGCTCAAAGAAAGTGATTTACTCACTTATAAATGTGAATCACTGTACTGTCAATCATATTTCTATATCATTGTTTATAGAACAGAAGACCCTGAAGTGATTGACCCTTATTACTGAAATTCTTAAGCTTATAGTTCTCTATTGTGACATACACTATATTGCCAAAAGTATTGGGACACCCCTCCAAATCACTGAATTCAGGTGTTCCAATCACTTCCATGGCCACAGGTGTATAAAATCAAGCACCTAGGCATGCAGACTGCTTCTACAAACATTTGTGAAAGAATGGGTCGCTCTCAGGAGCTTAGTGAATTCAAGCGTGGTACCGTGATAGGTTGCCACCTGTGCAATAAGTCCATTTGTGAAATTTCCTCACTATTAAATATTCCACAGTCAACAGTTAGTGGTATCATAACAAAGTGGAAGCAATTGGGAACAACAGAAACTCAGCCATGAAGTGGTAGGCCATGTAAAATCACAGGCGCACAGTGCGCAGAAGTCGCCGACTTTCTGCAGAGTCAATAGCTACAGACCTCCAAACTTCATGTGGCCTTCAGATTAGCTCAAGAACAGTGTGTAGAGAGCTTCATGGAATGGGTTTCCATGGCCGAGCAGCTGCATCCAAGCCTTACATCACCAAGTGCAATGCAAAGCGTTGGATGCAGTGGTGTAAAGCACGCCGCCACTGGACTCTAGAGCAGTGGAGACGTGTTCTCTGGAGTGACCGATCACGCTTCTCTGTCTGGCAATCCGATGGACGAGTCTGGGTTTGGCGGTTGCCAGGAGAACGGTACTTGCCTGACTGCATTGTGCCAAGTGTAAAGTTTGGTGGAGGGGGGATTATGGTGTGGGGTTGTTTTTCAGGGGTTGGGCTAGGCCCCTTAGTTCCAGTGAAAGGAACTCTTAATGCTTCAACATACCAAGACATTTTGGACCATTCCATGCTCCCAACTTTGTGGGAACAGTTTGGGGATGGCCCCTTCCTGTTCCAACATGACTGCGCACCAGTGCACAAACCAAGGTCCATAAAGACATGGATGAGCGAGTTTGGTGTGGAGGAACTTGACTGTCCTGACCTCAACCCGATAGAAAACCTTTGGGATGAATTAGAGCGGAGACTGTGAGTCAGGCCTTCTCGCCAACATCACTGCCTGACCTCACAAATGCACTTCTAGAAGAATGGTCAAAAATTCCCATGAACGCACTCCTAAACCTTGTGGAAAGCCTTCCCAGAAGAGTTGAAGCTGTTGTAGCTGCAAAGGGTGGACCAACTCCATATTAAACCCTACGGATTAAGAATGGGATGTCATTAAAGTTCATGTGCACGTAAAGGCAGGCAAAACTTTTGGCAATATAGTGTACATCCGAGTTAAACCAATTATTGAAAACAAAATGTAAGACCTGGTTGCAGTGGATTGTAAGAAGGGGCGGGGTCTAAGCCGACAAAATGACTGGAGAAGTCTTGCATGCATCACCAGAGAGAAGTCTGTCATTTCACTGAATAAAATTAATGATAATTATGAGGTCAAAAAATAGAAAAAAAGAAATGTTTTCATGGATGAATTGTTCACAATAAGATCAATAACAGATTATGACCAATACCAATTAGATTTTTTTAATTGTCAGGCCCCAAACTTACATAAAATCACTTTAGCTAGTTTCACAAATACGAGACTGACATGACTTGAAAGCAGCACTAAATTTTTATGAAGAGTTGTAGCAAGTTGTACAATGTCCATACATGGTAATTCTTTCAATGACATGATGGAATGCTCCCATTTGACCTCTAGAGTGGCATTGTGCCAAAAGGATCATTTTTGCTGTAGTGTCCAATGAGCTGAAACACAGAAACCCTTTTCTTATGATTCACAGGCCCCGTTCCCAGTCATTTCCAGGAAGTATTTCCTCTTCGTTGAAATGTTTATAATGGTTGACTCTTTCTTTTTTTCTTTTTTTTTGCTTTCATGTCACAGTTCTACTCTCATCCTCCACATTTGGACCACCCTTCCGGGGTAAGTGTATGTTCGTGAAAAATCAAGAGGAGCATTTACAGCTATGTGCTCCAGTGGACGGCCTCTGTGTACAGGAAACAGGCGTCCACCCACCAATCAAGAGGGCAGTAGCTCGGGCTCCCAGTATGCTCTCTGTGCACTGGGGGTGGGCCTGGTGGCACTTGGCGTTGTTATGATTGTGTGGAGCATAGTCCCTTCTGAAGGGGGACACACACACAATGCTACAACCACAGGCAATGGAAGTATCTTTGGGGATGAAGGAAAGACATCATCTGTTGCATATGTGCTGGTTGGATCTGGTGCTGCCATGTTGCTCCTTGCTATATGTCTTGGGGTGAGGAACAAGAAGCGACAAAGACAAAGGGAAACTGCAGGTGCAGGCGGTGCTGATTATGTGGATCATGTTCGTAGAGATCAGGATGAGGAGTGAGTACTGCTCTATACTCATTGCACTCTTTCTCTGGGGTGTTAAAAGATGATGAAAGGATTAAAGAGACAGTTTACCCCAAAAAATTTACTCACCCTCAAGTTGTTCCAAACCTGTATGAATTTCTTTCTTCTGCTGAACACAAAAGAAGATATTTTGAAGAATGTCCATAACTAAACAGTTGATGGGCCCCAGTGACTTCCATAGATTGGAAAAAATTACTATGGAAGTTTGAGGGTGAGTAAATGATGACACAATTCATTTTTGGGTGAACTATCCCTTTAATGTCGAGGTTTGTAAAGGGATGCGCCAGTAATAATATTCTGGCTGATAAAGATTTGTCAAATAATTATTTTCATGGAGGATAAATGGTTGATACTGAAATTAAACAAGTTTAAAAATCTGTTGTTTAAATGCTGCATTCCATTGTACAGTATGAAAAATGGATATTCATTTTAAGACATTGTTAGTAAATTATTTATGTTTTCTTTAAACAAGTATTAGATGACAGCAAGGGTAATTTAAATGTAAAAATAGAGGAAATAAGCACAATTAAATATACAATATTGACCGATATACTAATTATATATTATATATAATATTATATATAAAAAATTATATATAATATACTAATTATATATATTGGTCGATATATTTGGGGTCCGTAAAAAATCTATTTCAAATAAATGCTGTTCTTTTGAACTTTCCATTCATCAAAGAATCCTGAAAAAAATCAGTTTCCACAACAATATTAAGCAGCACAACTACTTTCAACATTGATGATAAAAAGAGATGTTCTTGAGGATCATAGCATAATGTGACACTGAAGATTAGAGTAATGACAGCTGAAAATTCAGCTTTGCCATCACAGGAATAAATTACATTTTAAAATATATTAACACAAAACTTGTATAATTTTTTTTTTAATTAATTAATATTTCACAATACTGTTTTTTTTTTACTGTATTTTTTTATCAAATAAATGCAGCCTTAGTGAGCAAAAACATTAAAAAAAACTCTAAAACTCTTACCAACCCCAATGGTAGGCACTAAGGTTAATGTTAATTAAAAAAAAAAAAATCTCTAATATCAGTGCTGATATATTGTGCATCCCTAGTTCCCTTTATTCATCTAGGTGAAGCATATTGATTTATATGTTATGTTTACCTGCACGCAACTCATGTCATGATATTTCTATGTAAATATTAGATCAACTGGTGAACCAGCTTCACCCAGCTATGACGTCCCCACCTATGAGGAGGCGGTCACCAGCGGACGGTACCCTATTCGACAGAGCAACTTGCGACAGAGTTACCAGCTGCCCTCGTACGAAGATCTGATTGGTGCCGTTGAAAATGAAGGCTTGCAACCGAGAGAAGGTAATGGCCCTCAGCCAGCTCCTGGCCCCGGACCCCAGCCCGCAGCTCCCACCTCCAGCTCTCAGCCCGCCCGCAGCAGCAGCAGGGCCAGCCGCCTCCTCAGACCTCTACGAGTGCGCAGGATCAAGTCAGAGAAGCTCCACGTGAAGGATATTCGTTTGAATATCCAAAACCCCGGACAGAGTCGGGTGGCCATTGAACCGCTGACCCCACCACCACAGTATGAGGACAAGCCCCCTCAACTACCCACAGAAGCAGTGTGATCATTCAGTCACTGGATTTTTGTCGAGTGTTTGCATCTGTGGGTTGTTTGGAAAATGTTGACTCATCTGTGCAGAAGCAGAAAGTTTCAGTGAGAGCTATAAATGTATCTCAAATCTGCCAATTTATGAAATAGGATATGTTCATGCGCAATTCTTCTTGGACAAAACACTAAAGCCTACTTGTTTTTTTTAAACAGAACTTTCAATATTCTAAGAAGGATGTTACAGTAATGTATTGGTTTTTTTTTAACTGTATGAAGAAGGATATGAATGCCGCAGTGCGTCTCTTGAGAGAGATTTACTGTTTTTATTTCCAAAGAACTACAATGTACATTGCAAAAAATAAAAACAAAACAAATTCTTAGAGAATAACTTAGAAATCAAGAATGCCATCAAATGTTGTTTGCCATGATTGAAATGCAAGTATGTTGTCCTAAATCTAAATGTTCTAGTTTTTTTAAGGTTTTTTTTTTTTTTTTTTTTTTACTCATTTCAGGTTGTTTTTTTTACTCAATATATAATACATTTGAACCGGTAGTGCTACTGTGGCCAATTTTGCAGGAATGCAAAATTCATTTATACAATAGAAGATTTAATTCTAACTAATTTGCTTAACTAATTTATTCAGTACCACTCTGATTAATCCAATTAATAATATAATATAATTTCCCAGTATGTTTTCATTAACGATGTGTCACTGTCTGTTCTGTTTGCAATTAACGTTGCCTCTTTTATTCTAGATTTATTGCTTATACTGTATTTTAAGGGTGCAAAATTAAGACTTTTTGAATTAGAATGGAATTGAAAATGTTCTCAAAACCCGTAGGAATTTTTAATGTAACCTTGTTATTTTAGAACAAATTCTGCATTAATATGAAATTCTATTAAGTGATATAAAAAAGGAAGGTCTTGATAAACAAGGTTTTTTTTATTTTATTTTTTTAGGGAAAGTGCAAATATGAATTTTAAAGATTGGGCTACTATTCCAAACTCTGTTTCGCTGGACAAACAAAGCCATCATGCTGCAGATTAACTATTTTCAATAGCCTTTTATATGTAAGCAAAATTGCTTTCGCAGACTGCACCTTTTAGGATACACTTTTGTTTTTATTTACAGTTTAGTTTGTTATAATTCAGTTTAATTATTTGATTGGGGTGTAGAATCTTGGAAATGGATGTCGTTACTATTTACTTGTGACAAAAGGAATACGATTATGGGTAGTTGATGTAATTAATATTTTAAAGCAGAAAACCTCTGTATTTTATTTATTTCTTGTGGGAGTTAATAAAATGTTTTAAATCTATTTTTTTGTTTATCTTTATGGTTCCCTAAGTTGAAACATAATGTGTGCTGATTTATAGTGCCCCCTAGTGGCTGATTCGTACAAACAACATCGAATTACAATCGATGATTATAAATTTAACTGCACTAACTTTTAACAACTGCTGTTTTGACATACTGGATAATCATTTAGGCCTTTCAATATAATGTTTCTAATTTGACTGTGAGTGGATGTGGTACAACACGAGGGTGAGTAAATGATTACAGTTCTAATTTTGGTTGAATTAATACTTTGAAACAACAGCTTTCTTTATCTTTCCCAATTAAATATATAATTGTAGTGTCACTGCCAACTCACACTGTTCATTTCCCATGTTTTTTCAGTTCTAACCATTTTTCCTTTACATTTATCATCAAATGTATTTTCCCAACCTGCTCTCACCTATATATTTCTCTTTCATTTCAGACATCACCCTTTGTGTGTGGAGTGAAACCTACGGGTCTGTAGTGTGACAGGTATTTGAAGCCAAATCAAACTGTGCATTCATGATAGTGTTGAATTTCAAGCAACCCCACTTCAGGCATATGTGCCAAAATGAACCATTAGACAGATTCTTACGATTTTCTACGTTCCATGAAAAACAAATTAGGCTGCTACAATATCACCCAACCTAAACAAAGCAGTATGAGTTGCCTTTACTTAACTGTGCTCTTAGAACATTGGTCAAAATGACAGTGTGAAATAAAAATTACAATGTTTATTGTTGAGTCACGTTTGTCATGAATTGCTTTTTGTCCAAAAATGTTTAGTACAACACGATTGCGGTGTGACATTGCTGATATACAACAGTAAACAAGAAATTAGCATCGAATAACTTGCAGTTCAAATGTTTGGGTTCGGTAGGATTTTTTTTAATGTTAAGTATATGCTTATCAAGACTGCGTTTAGCCATATTTGATCCAAAATAAAGTATGAACAATAACATTGTGAAAATTAATTACAATTTTCTATTTTAATATATTTTAAAATATAATTATTCCAAGCTGAATTTTCAGCAGCCATTACTCCACTCTTCAGTGTCACATGATCCTTCAGAAATCAGGCTACGATTGACCAATGAGAATAAAGCATTCCAAATGCCACCGCTAATGAAAGTTATTTTATTTTTTTTTATTTTTAAAAAATAAATAAATAAAAAGTACACTCCCTTTTAGAAGAAGAAAGAAATTAATACTTTTAATCAGCAAGGCATTTATAATGCTCCCAAAAAATAGCCTATATATATATATATAGCCTAATAATACTTATTTTTAGTGAAAACTTTAGCCTAATGTATTTCAAATCAATATCCATGTTTATTCGGAATAATGTATTCAGGCGGTCAAAATAAACCATTTTGCATGTAAAGCCACATATTATTAGTTAATGTAAGCGTACATTGGTTTCACGAAACTTTGATTCATAATATTTTTATATGTACATGATCTACTGCTCCTGCTATTTACATAATGTTTATGACCTTTAAAGTTTGTTAATAAAATTTACTATAACCCTTGTAAGTAAACTCCACCCCTCCTCCATCCGCTGCTATGGTTCTACGTGTAGTTTGTGTTCCCGCTTTTGCAGCTGCTAGGGCTGCGGGGGGAGGGTGAACTTCTCATGGAACAGCCAGCCCGGGGAGTCAGTCACATTCTTGGCCGGGATTCAATGACTGAACCAGACACAAACAAACACTGAGGGAGAGAGAGAGAGAGAGAGAAAGAGGGAATGAGAGAGACTCGCACACTCTCATAGTAAAGCGGAGGCAACTGCGCCGAGTCGAGCTTTACACTAGGCACACATTTTGCGCGTGAGTTGCACCGGGTCTGTGATTATAGTCGGATTGAGAATTACATTTCGATCAAAACTTTAGACTTTGGGGGGGGGATTTTCTCGTCTCTCGGAACTCGGGTTCTTTCTGGTACGACTTAAGATTTGAACATGAAACAGTTGAATGGATTACAAGGCGGTGTTTTACGCTTTCCGAACTGACATGTACTGTTTCGACTCTTTCCGTTCACATTCATTGAATCTGTTGTGATTAGACTGCCCAGGTTTAAACATGGAGGCTCCTTCCAGCTTTCAGCCGCATCCAGGACTTCAGCAAACTCTCAAGCAGTTTCACTTGAGTTCCATGAGCTCTCTCGGCGGTCCGGCAGCCTTCTCGGCCCGGTGGCAGCAGGACATGCTGTTCAAGAAGGGCGGCAAGAGCTGCGAGATGATAGTGAACCTCCCGGCGCAGACGCCCCCGGTCATGCCGGGGCCCCTATTCATCCCGTCCGACCGCTCCACAGAGAGGTGCGAGACGGTCCTGGAGCGGGAGACCATTTCTTGCTTCGTGGTGGGTGGCGAGAAGCGTCTCTGCCTGCCGCAGATCCTCAACAGCGTCCTGCGAGACTTTTCCCTCCAGCAGATCAACTCGGTGTGCGACGACCTCCACATCTACTGCTCCAGGTGCACGGCGGACCAGCTGGAGATCCTCAAAGTTATGGGCATCCTGCCCTTCTCTGCCCCCTCGTGCGGACTCATCACCCAGACGGACGCCGAGCGCCTTTGCAATGCCCTCATCTACGGCGGCACTTTCCCTCCGCACGCCGACAAAGAGTTGTCGTGCTCCATCGAGCTGGAGCGGACGGAGAAGAGCTTCAAAGTTTATCACGAATGCTTCGGGAAGTGCAAGGGCCTGTTCGTGCCAGAGCTCTACACGAGCCCCAACGCAGCGTGCATACAGTGCTTGGACTGCAGGCTCATGTTCCCGACCCATAAGTTCGTGGTGCACAGTCATAAAAGGCTGGAGAACAGAACCTGTCATTGGGGCTTCGACTCGTCCAACTGGAGGGCTTATATTCTTTTGGATCAAGACTATAGTGACAAAGAGGAGAGCACCACACTGCAGCAGCTCCTCAATGAGTTAAAGGGAAAATTTGACCTGGGGAACAAGCACAAGACATCTTACAAGGTGAGCTCAAAATGCATAGCATTATTATAAAATCAAAGTCTGAAACTGTACTGTAGTACGCCAGAATTATGAATATTTTACTCCTAAATAGTTATGATAAGTATTATCAGTGGTTGGTGATCATTAATTTATTGTGTGGGTTTTACTTCATTGATTTTCACAAAGTTGTATTGATCTTTCTCTTTGTCTCGGGCACTATTTGATCATACAACACCTGGTTACACCTCATTGTTTGTGTCAAAGTAAACAAAAATATGTCAAACATATTTTCCTTCAGTTTCAACACACTGTGGATGGCGCAAACCATACTTCTAGTTTCATTATTATAGTCTTTGTCACTTTTTTTTTCCTGTTACTTACTATGGCCACGTTCTCAGTTTTTGGGACCGCATTTACTTACAGGTGTGAATATCGAAATGTCCCGTTCTCACAGCAACGTACAGTAGCGTCTGTAACGCTGTCTTAAGGACTCAAATACAGGACTGACAACTGTATTCTGCTGCTGTGTGAACGTGGCCATAGTTTTGCCCTTTGTTTTTGAATGTCACAAAATGTCCTTGTTGGTATTTAGTTAATTTTGATTTTGGCAACTTCATCTTTCACCCTTTTTAAAGATCATAACAAACCGGTTGAGAACCACTGCATGTTTTTAATATTATCCTGTAATATCAACTTCTAAAGCTATCTTTGAGCATATTAAAATGATGGTGCACAGCCGGCCAGTGTCCTGCCCGCAACCAACCCCCCGAGTGCATTTGTCTTGTTCCTCTGGATGCACTCAGGGGCATCTGCATATGATAAATGGAGCCTCAATTATGTATTTTATGGGAGCCAGAGATAGATGGGGAGGCTTGGGGAAGCCAGTAATAGGCTACGAGGTGGAGGAGGAGGGTAAGAGTGCTGTGTAGGACATTGTTTTGTGTGTGTGTTTTGGGTGGGGGGGGCAGGTTGGGGTTGAGGTCACTCTCCAAAGAGCAGTTGGTGTAGGGTCAGCACTGCCCTTGGGTCTCCCACTGTCTGATCAGGCTCCACTCCAGGGTCAGAGACACGGCGAGCGGACAAAAGCACGGGAGTCTCGGGTTGGCTGCTCTCTCCACGCAGCAGCTGTTGAGTGTGATCGTGCTAATGGGTCTACACACATATATGTATGTGTTACCATGGTGTCACTTCAGCAGGCTTGGGATGCATGGTGTGGCAAATTCAGTTTCATTACTGTGGGAAATGTGAGAGACATGGCACATTTCAGAAATGCAGCGTCATGTATATTTAACGATGGCTTCTCTATGGGAAAAGTGTTGACTGATATTTGTCACATGGAAGCTGAAGGGCTAGTTTACACTTCACTCTGCGTCTGGTTAGGATAAAGAAAGTCTGTTTTTTTTCTGTGCAACTATTGATAGATGATTAGATGTAACCTTGTGTGTGTGTCCTATATTTGTTTAAATTGCACAATAAGCATATTTTACCATAACGATGTGGGCTGTCCTAATAGTACAGTAGCTGAATGTATCCAGAAGGGTGGATTTTGTGCAGTTTCTGTGGTTCACTGTCAGAAGTGTCCCAGTTAGCAAGCTGGCTGTGTCCGTGGGGAGCCGCGTACCGGTGGACCTGGTTGCTTGCGGAGAAAAAACAAAACAAGAAACAACAGCTTGCCACTTTACACCTCATTTGAGACATTTGTTTTATTTATTTTTTCCCTTTATTTTTGTAATTAAACCGTTAACTCTTCAAATCCTTTCTGGTCTCGCTGAGAATATTTGCTTCATGCGGTCTCTGGTTTTTTTAGACAGTTACTGTTTCCAAATATTACTTTGATGAGAGGCTGGTCGCCATGGTTATAAGGTTTTTGAGTCCTCAGGATTTTTATGTAATATAGTTGTTCACAGCAGTACGGAGTACACAGAGTTTGCTTTATTTTTCATCTGAGGGAAATCACAGTGGAATTATCTCAGAGCTTAATTCATTTAAAACAGCATCCAGACTTTGTTTGGACTGGCTGACATAATGGGGTAGATCGCTGGGAGAGGGTGGCGAGTTCTCATTAAGAATCTGTCGCCACTGTCCGCCAGGGCCTTGACGTGCCGTCAAAGGGCCGTGACATGTGACCTCTGTCCAAAGCCAGTCAACCAACAACCCCACCCCCTCTTCTTTCAGACAGTCCGGCCAATCTTGTGGCCCTTGCTTCTCCAACTGGACAGATGGTTGTTTGATAAAAGACAGAAAAAATACATTGCAAATAAATAGGTACCAAAACATCACACCAAATTACCATTTGCGTTGGTGTTAGTTTTTCCCCCAAAATTTTTATGGATTTACATAAAAATTGTGACTTCATCAATTTACCCAGTGTTATACTCTTTAAATATATATTTATTTAAATTTTTTAAATGATTTTATTTATAACTTTTTATTTATTTATATATATATTTGAGGTGCACCGATACTAAATTTCTCTGCTGATACCGATTGCCGATTATTCAGAATGATATCGCCCGATACCGATAGTTTGGTTTTTCTTAAGGAAAAAAAATCTCTCCCAAATAATGTTGCAAACTATACAGGGAACCCTCTCATTTGGTAGACTACAATATTAGAGGTTACAATTAACAACAGAAGTTTTATATTCAGCTGCTGTTTATTTTCAGATATAATAATTACACTCAAATAAAAAGTGAAATGTTTATATAACACTTATCACATAAGGTAGTTTTCATAAGCACTTGTTGTCTTCATGGCAAATTTACACAAACATAATTAACAGTAAATAATATATATATATTTTTTTTTAACATAGATAGATAGATAGATAGCTAAGGAACTGTGAACATTGGAAAACATTCCTGAGGTAAATTTGACATAATGTGACATTGTTCACAAGCTGTTTTATTGACGTCTTTCCGCGGTTGAAGCACAAATAAAGTAATTACATGAGAGAAGTGATACATTCTGGTAAGTTGTACTAGGCTATATCTTTCAACATACCTCTGATGATTATGCATGTTTTTCGAGATGTAACTTGTAGAAAAGAGGAAGAAAAGACTCGCGCTCAGCGCTGCCGCCTGAACTGAGGCATTACAGCGATCTGACACGTCACATTTAAGAGTGTCAAAACGGCATTTATTGTTTGAATTTCATGATAAAATGGACAGAATTTGAAAACTGAAACTTTTATTCTTATCAGAAGTAACAAAGAACAAAGCCTTTTGCGATTATTGGACGGGAGGCGCTACAAATAATATTTGATGTAGCAAAAAATAAAAATAAAAACGGCATCGGGCGATATCATTCTGAATAATCGGCTATCGGCAGAGAAATTTAGTATCGGTGCACCTCTAATATATATATATATTTTTAATAAAATATTGTTATTATATTACTTTGCTTATTGTAAGAGTTGTGAAACTGTTTTTGCATTTATATCCTAGACTGAATTTCAGGTGCTTTTTTTTTTTCTCATCAATTTGCCAAATGTTATGCTATTTATTTAATTTTAAAAACATTTTATTACAACTTATTTAAATTTATTATTTATTCTATTAATATTTTTTTATAATTATCTACATTATATTTTATTATATTATTTTGCTTATTTAAAGCTTTTTAATATTTGTGAAACTGAATTGTGAGACTGAATTGGTGTTTTGCTCCAATCTTGAATGGATTGCTACAGCACATAATGGTTTTGTTGTGTTGTTTTATTTGGAGTTTCAACTTTCCCTTAAACCACATATTTCAAGTGCATGTGCATTGTCCTGCCAAAAATGAAGTAAGACTCCAGTGAGAATAGTATTGTGTAATAAATTGGACGCAGAGGGGCCGCAGAGCTTTTAAATGAGGGGACATCAAACTCTCCTTTGTTCTGCTCTCTCACTTTATCAAATTACAGATGACTACCAACCTGAGACCAAACCAATCAGCTGAGTGTCCGACCCAAGGTGGCCACGGCCATAATAAATGCGCACGCCTGGGGGATGGAGGTCGCCATGTGCGTGCGAGTTTGCATTTATAATGCCTGGATCAGCTGTGGGGAAAAGATTAAAATGAGCGCACGGCCTACTCATTTCCATTCCCATCTGTCTGCTGACCTCGCCGTTGCGGCCCGCACTGCATCCCACCAGCCGCGCTGCCCTTTGCTCTGCCTCCAGACACCCAACAATTTCATCCACTTACCCAACCCCCCCCCCCACCCAAACACTGGAGTGCTACTTATTCAGTACCTCTGAATTCCACAGTTTCCTTAGGTCTGTACCACATCACAGCGACCAGCAAACAACCCCTGCTGCTTGGAATCAGATGCTCAAACAACACTGGCTGCCTGGGGTTTGACTTAGCTGAGTCAAAATCTGCTTTCGGACGCCTATTCTCTGAACGGCTGAATTTTAAAAGGGTCGCTTGATGGCTTAACAGTCCCCAAGAGATGCTGTCTCATCCCCTCCCTGGAGGGATGGAGGTGAGGGGGTGGTCAGGGGCTCTCAGAGGTTGTGCCCTCTATTCTCTGCCATGTGACCTCTTGTTTAAAGGGCGTCAGCTGGAGCTCTCCACTGGCTGATGCTGGGGTGAAGACCTGTCGCCTCTTTTGTTCCCAACTTCTTTGTTACTTAAACTTATTGTGTCTCTGGCTTCGTTTTGGTGCCCATTGCACGACCGATGCCTCCATGATAATGAATCTGTAGGCTTTTGTCTGTGTCTGCTGCCAACATAAAACGCATCCACTGCGGTGTAATGTTAATTTGGTCCCACAGTAATATTGATCATTAATCTGGATGCAGTTAGCAGCAAATGTCAAGGAAATCAGGCATCTGTGTTGTGACGACATTGGTTGAGGTTTAGAGTTGCGCAGGCTGGCACTGCCACCAGTCGGTGGGAACAGATGGCAGAATGATGGTGGTGTTGTTTTATGATCAGTTTCTCAGATCAGGCCCTTTAGTCGATAGCGATCATCAGCTTCATGATTAATATGGCAACCCATCTGCTCTGGAGACGGAAAATCCTGGAGTACACAGCTGCCACTGCGCAAGAAACCCAGTGCCTTAATTGAGCCCCTTGCAAGTCCGCTAATCTGTAACTGCTCTGCAAAGTCCACTCCTTCCGATGTTTCATTCCGATGAAAATAGATTAAATGTAGCTTTAATTTAGTGTTCTATCTCTTACCATTCCTCATTAGATGCACGCCCTTCTACAGATTTGTATTCCTCCCCTGATCCATCCTCATGAGTTGGAGGATGCATTTTTATTTAATCTGGTTGGAATTTCAATTATTTCTTGGCCAGCCAGAACAAATTAGGAATATTGAAAAAATTCTATTCCTGATCTGAATGCGGTCGACTTAAAGATACGCACCAGTTTTATTCCAGCCAAAGTAAATGGTGAGGAATCCAAACAACTCATTGCTTATTCTCGTATTGTGTCTTGCCTACAGTGATTATTTTAAATTACATTTTACTTGAATACGCCAAACTAAACCGCTGCTGAAAGAATCTGGCGTTCTGGGGCATACTTGAGTGCCTTTACTTCCTAACAGCTGTCGACTTCTGTTAGAGCTGCTCGGAGAAGGGTGAGGACTGTGTGGTGAAGATGTTTCCTCAGGGTCTGTCTGTGGGATGATGCAGCATCGGTCTGCGTGCGTGTGCCATATGACAAACTGGCATGTTGCTCTCGCCTACAAACCTCCTACTGACCGCCCCCCAAGCTACCATGAGGATAAGCTCATGAATCTCAAATGAAGTTGATTCTAAATGTTCAAATAGCATTGGTAGTACTTCGTGTACCACTGTTGCTTGATCACATCCTTCCCACATCATGGATTGAGGCTGGGTCCATTGGTAATGAGGAAGAATCAATATTTTAGCCAAGCATAATTAAAATGTTTTATGTTTTTAAAGGTAAATCGTTTTAAACTATTAATAATAGCAATTCATATCGGAGCTGTGGTCTAGTAAGTGCACGTGACTTCTTATGCTGTGCTACTCGTATGTGGGTGAAGTGAGTTCAAATGCATCCGTTTCCCAAACTTGCTCCCCCCTCGTCGTTTCCTGTCCAATCTCTGCTTTCCTCTAAGGCCTTAAAGGGGTGAGAGAAAAAAAAGAGACAATTTCTTCGTTATTTACTTACCCTCATGTCTTTCCAAACTTTTCTTCTGTAGAGCATAAAAGCTGAATTTGTTTTTAAATATCCTAATGTTTTTTTCACTTTCAGCTCTTTTCAGTAAAAGGGGCTGTCAAGCTCCAAAATGACCAGAAAAGCACCACAAAAGTAACTTTGAACTAGCTCATACAGCTCTTCCTCTATATTTCAAGTCTTCTGAAGTCATTCAAATCCTTTGTGTGAAGAAATCACAGTTCACTAAAAATCCTGTTATCCAACCTTGACCCCCATGGCGTGTTCATGAGAGAAGTAGTGGTCAAATTTGTGAGCAAATTGTTCTTTTGAGTTTTTCGCAAAACAAATTCTTTCATGAACCAGCATAGACCAGTGGTTCCCAAAAGGCTGATTTATACTTCTGCGTCGAGTGTACGCCGTAGCTACGTGTACCACGCGTAGCCTAACGTGCACCTCTTCAAAAATGTAACAACGCGTCAATCCTACGCGGACCGCAAGCGCTGTGATTGGTCTGCTAGAACCCCTCCCTCAGGTAAAAAAACTGGCGCGGAACACTCGGAGAAGAGTGAGTGTTTTCAACTTCCATAGGAATGAAAAAATGCTCTGTTTCAGGGGACACATGCAGTCATACTGCAACAAAAGTCGTTACCTATTTGCCGCTTCTAATTGTAAGCTTCTCTGACAACGTACATGACAAGCTGCTTCTTCGGCTTTTGCCTCGATCCTCAACATGACTGCGGACACTGCCTCCTAGTGGTCTGCATGTACGTCGACACGGACAACTATGCAGAAGCATAAATGAAAACAGACGCATAGCCTACAGCGCAGAGGCTCCGGCACAGGTCGGACGCAGAAGTATAAATCAGCCTAAAGTGGGGTACGCGTACCCCTGAGGGTACGTGAGGTGACAAAAGGGGGTACGCGAACAAAATGCTGAGTAGTTAATTTAATTCTACCCTACCTTAAAATAATATTAAAATCGAGCATGCATTACATTTAATCAAATTACCTCATCTTTTGCAGTCAAAAATGACTGCATCCACAGAAGCAGCATGCATATTATAGATTGCCTTAAATTGCACCGTTCTCGACAATGCACCTTTGTAAAAGTGGGGATTTAGCACTTATTCGCATGAAGAACAAATATAGACACAGATAGTGGATTGATTTCGATTTAAGACTCAAACTTTCTTCGATACAAAAACATACCTTGTGTGAGTTCTTGTATTTAATGTTGATAACGAGCAAGAATGCAATTGTTCCCAAATGTGACATTATTATACAACAGGTCAAAAAACAAAACGTACATTTTAAACACAGTACTGTCAGTATTTACTCTATTTTGCAACGAAAAATTAGTTCTAACGAAAACCACAGCAGAACTACAACACGCGCCTGTGTTTCGAGAACAATCCTGCGGCTTTGAACGAATCGTGAGAGTCAATGATTCAATGATTCATTAACAGCCACTTGCTTCGTTACTGAATGAATGACTCAATGACTCACTCATAAAAACAGTGACTTGCTGCCACCTACTGGCGGTTTTAGTTTAATATTTAAAAGTATCACTTCGTTTTACCATCATTGCATATTTCTCTATTGAACGTTTTTTATTTAAAACATTATTTATTTTATAAAGTTATTCATAAAGGTAAAAATATGCACTGGAAAATCAATTTAGTGGGCAAATATTGTCCCTTAATGGAAAAGGTGCAGAAGTGGAAGAGAGGGGGTGCGCAGAAGGATGGTAAACCCTTCAGGGGGTACTCCACTCTAAAACGTTTGGGAACCACAGAATTAGACTGACTTGGTTTTCAAATTTAAGTGTGTTTTGGGTTTGTTCCCTATGCTAAGCTGTCGTATGAATTCAGAAGACTTGGAATATAGTGCATGAGTAGAACGGACTATTTCCATGACGCTTTTATGGTGCTTTTGCATCTTTTTAAAGCTTGAAAGCGCCATTCATTGGATTTGCACATTATTCCGAATTTTTTTTTTTTTTTTTTTCCCTTTTTGTGTTCCATGGAAGAAAGAAAGTCCTATGGGTTTACAACAACATAAGGGTGACTAAATAATGAATTTTCACTTTAGGTGAACTGTCCCTTTAAATATAAAAAGTGGCAGTTTAATTAAATCATAAGCAAACTGGGTTTTCTAAACCACACATTGAAAGTAGGTTCTTTTCTAGGCTAAGGAAAAAAGCTTGTTTTCTACGCGAGCTGTCTGGGCCTTTTACGAAAAGAGGGATTTTGTGTTTTTAAGCAGCCCGTGGCCTCTCGTTCACTCCTCAGAGGCACGCAGACGGATCTCGCTCCACGCCCAAGCAGCATTATTCAGAAAACTTCTGTGATTGGAGAGTCAGTGTAGTTGCTAAGCAAAGCTGCTCTTCCTGTGCTAAATAAGAACTTGATGCTTCCTGGCTGGTGGGCTGAGGGGAGCGTGCCAGCTCTCTCATGCTCGCTCACTCACTGCTCACTCTGCCTGTCTTTCTCTCTTTCTCTCTCTCACACACACACATACACTTTCACTCTTTAACACATACACAAACAAGTCTCTGCAACACTTGTATCCAGGCCTTCTCGTGGTGATTGTGTTACTAAGGAATACAAGGCTCTGTCCTAGCCTTGCAAAAAAAGCTGAAGAAATGATGATGTCAGGACGACTTGATCCATAACCTCCATTTCCCTGTGCCTCTCGGATTCGGATAAGTGTGAGTCTGTCTCTCTCTCTCCTGCTCTCTGGGTGGTGCAAGGATGGAGGTTTTCCTGCATTTGCCCTCCCTATGTTTTGAGGCTTTGGGTTATGAGGCACATTCAGATTTTTCCAGAAAGGCTGATTCACTCCTCCTGCCCTCAGACAGCTGGCAAGGTCTCCATTTTCCACTCACTGCAATGGTCCACCACAACATGGTGTTTCAGAAATGCTTCTGGAACGCTCGGCAAGATGGCGTTCTCAAAAACAAAAAGTTCTGTGGATGGATCTCTGCTTTCATTTATAATAATAACAGATTACTTGTCTGTACTGCATCTTTCTGAGGCTAATGCTGTCAAATATCATGTTTAGTCAAAAACATCTATTTAAAAATGTTTTCTTTTCCACATTTCAGCAAATTGACTGCATAATACATGCAGTTACTTAAAGGGATAGTTCACCCAAAAATAATAGATTCTCTCATCATTTACTCACCCTCATGTGGTCTTCATTTTTAATGAAGTGACAATGAATGTTTCATGCTTAAAAAAACTCATGCACAATTGCCATCAGTGTATAATAACCCTTAATAACCGAATAACTGTAAAGATAACTGTATTAGTGTCCACATCCATGGAAAATAATGTTCTTTTTAATATCTTTAGTTATGACGTCTGCTACTAAATGCTTGAGCTTTTCAAAGTTGGGTGGATTCTGATTGGCTTCAATGTTTTTATTGTGCATCAGCTGGGAAAAATCATTCAGAAAGTGATTGCAATGATGTAATTTCTCTGTGTCATTAACGTTATAGCTGTGGTGTGGACTTTACTGTTCTCATTGAATTAGATTGATTATTGAAACTGTTATAGTTACAGATATAGTTATCATCCTTAGTGTGAACGGGCCTTAGCTCCATACGTATGGATCCATACAACTTGTGTGCTATAATATTAGTCTTCTGAAGCCATATAAATTTGTGTGAGAAACATTTGAGTTGTTATTCGATAATAATTTTCCACACCAGGAGGCTATTAACTGCAGCCACCAGTGAATTGACCGTGAGAACTGAATCGGTCTGAGTCCAAGTGAACTCTAATTCAGACTGAATTCAAATTCATTCAGATTTTGTCATTTTTTTGAAACTTTAAAGCATCAGTCACTATTTTCATAAAATGGAAAAGAACGACCAGCACTGAATTTTTCCTGTTGTGTTCCACGAAAGAAAGAGAATCACACGAGTTTGCAACAACATGAGGGTGAGTAAATTACAGAATTTTAATTTTTAGGTGAACTATCCCTTTAATGTCATTGTTGTTTTCAACAAAAAAAAATAATTTTGCAGAGGACAACATGCTTGCATCATGAAGACATAGCTGCAAATATGGTTTTCTTGTTACTCTACACTTTACTGTAAGCCGATAAATAAAAATGACAGTAAAAAGGATACAGAATTGAGAAGGAAACTTGGTCTTTTATGTTCCTCTAGTGGCACCAACAAGCAGACCTCTTGTAAGCCATCTCCCCCAGTGGCTTGAGTGTGTGCCAGATTTCTGCTTGGCACTGGAGATCAGGTATTAAATGCTAGCGAAGCACAATGAAATGTGGTGTGCTGTTAAACACGTACTAAATTTCTGCTATTGGAGCCTTTAGCAATGCGATTCCGAGGCCTGGAGCGAAAGCCCATATCAAACGCATTCAACACGGCTGCCTCCTCGCTCTGTACAGCACAGCGAGGTTTTGTGGGACTATTTATCCAGTACCAAAACTGCTGCCACTTTCTTTTTTTGCAGATGACACCCCCTCGCTGGCTACTCTAATTCCAAGCATCTGTTCCATCGCTTCTCTCCCTTTCTCTATTCTCTCCATTTCTCTTAGGAAGGAGCTTTATTCAAACAGCCTGATGTGTTGTTACAGACATGTCACCCTCAATTACTCAGTTGTGCTCTGCTTTGGCTTCTTTTTCTCTCCTTTTAATCCGTCTATTTTCACTGTCTCTCTCACTCTCGCTCTGTCTGCAGTGAGCGGGACAGTCAGCTCAGCATATTCTAGATATTAAAAATGTAGAAATTTTGGTCCTAATTCTGTCTGTCATTCTATCTATCCACTTGAACCCTTAACTTAATATCTATCTATCTATCTATCTATCTATCTTGTAAAAAAAGAATTGTTGGTTTAACTTAAAGTAAGTTGCCTTAATTTTTAGTTCATTGAAATTAAAAATTTGAGTTGGAGGCGATTGGTTTAATTAACAGAAACTCAAGATATTATGTTATCTGAACCACATTAATTATCGAAGTTGATTTGACAAAAGAAAAAATGTTGATAAATCATGAAAATAATTTTTTACAGTGTATCTATCTAAAGATTTTTTTTAAGAAATTACAAGTGACAGTAATGACATAATATTACAAAACATTTCAAATAAATGCTGTTCTTTTGAACTTTTATATGCATCAAAGAATCCTGAAAAAATATATCACAGTTTTCATAAATATTCCAAAAATATTAAGCAGCACAACTGTTTTCAACACTGATAATAATAAGAAATATCTTTTCATATTAGAATGATTTCTGAAGAATCGTGTGACACTGAAGACTGGAGTATACTACTTTTTGGGTTCACTGTACTTAGTTCTATATCACTAAATCTCTGCAGTGAAGAGACATTTATTTTCAGTCCTGGTTGAGTTTTCTGGCTGGGGTGTCTTTCCTCCCTCTCTCTCTGGCTTGTAGGGCAATGTGATAGCGTGCCTGTACCCAGTGTCTGCTTTTATTTATAGTGCACCAGTGACCACAGACACGGGCAGCCTGAGCTCGGGCAGGCCAAAGCAGAGCAGCCTTAAATAGAGAGCTTCTGATCCCATAATGACCCGGCTATTATCAGGCCTATGTCTTAAAATGGGGACCAGCTATCGTGGTCAATGAGGACGGAAAGCTAGCTGCTAGCTTACACCCTCTCTTACAAAAATCCAAGCTGCTTTGCAGCTTATCATTATAAACAAGGTAATCACTGCTCCTTCAGGCAGCAAGAGCTTAATTGGCCTCACCATATAGTCTCGGTTTGCTCGTCTGCTGGTCAGCTCACCTGGTCGAGGGCACGACAGGGGGCTTTGATTGTTCAGGACTTTGTTTAGGAGGAGGCAGCGCTGAGGAGTGCATGCGAAAGCTGAAAAAGTTGAGTGTGAATGAAGTGAGGAATGTGAGATTGCGGTGCGACTGGACTGACGCACAGAGCTTTGAAGTGCGGTAGACATGAAGTCAGCTTGTAAAAGTATGCGTATGGGAGGTGATAGATTCATGACCAGTTGTCATGTTAGGGGCCTTTTTTCTGTACACTTGAAGTTGAAACTGATACTCGTAATTTATATAGTATAATATAGTAAATTGATTGTATAATTTAATAAAATGTAACGTTTAATATAGTAGAATAAAATGTATTTAAAACGCAAATAATTTGGCATATGGGTACGTTGGCAATTTTTAGCCATGATATTTTCTGCAGGGCTTGTCTACGAACCCTCATGGGCAAAAACAATTTTTTGGGAGTCTTATGTAATTGCATACCACAGGACATGCACAAAAAATCCTAGATAAGTATGATAGGAAAGGAATGTCTGGGTCAAACCCTGCAAGCGTGAGTTATAGCCGCAGTAAAATGGCCATCGAGGTATTTCTGCAAAATGACAAATCTGTGGCTACGCGTGCTGCTCAATTCGCACGTTTTAGCTGGTCCTAACTGTACGGGCCACTGATAGAATTAGTCTTTCCAAAAGGATTAGTCACCCTATCATCAAGCCTTCTCCCTAATTTATCTCCTTTTGTTGTGGTGCAGGCTGCATTAAATGGGATCAGGGGCCTTGGCCAGAGACATTGGGAGGAAGTGTCCCTTTGTGTGCCTGGCAGGTGCACAGGGGTGTGGAATGACACTGGCATTTGCTTGTAGGGGGGTTGGGGGCGTCTGCGTGTTTGAGGCTGAACATTTTGGTCTTCTACCAAGCTTCCATGGCGTTCCTCTTTTTCTACACTCATTCTTTCTGGCTGTCGCTTTCTCCTTCTTTCCTTAACCAGCCCCACCGCTGGATAAGTGCTTCTGAGATATCCCAGAAACCCCTGCAACTCCACTTGAGCCCTTAATCAAAGGACTCCTCTGGGGTTGGCACTAAATTCTTCTGGCAAATGTTTTTTGCACTCTCTCTGTCTCTCTTCTTCGCACTCTCTCTTTCTTCTGCACTCCCTTTTGGCTGCCTCCTCTCCGTTTTCTCCACTCACATCTGGTGAGCAGTCCTTGTCTGCTTTTACTGTGCTGAGGTCATTTTCATCCTATGAGAAAAGTGAAACCTTATGAGAGGAACTGCCAGGGACATGCACAGCTAGGAGGGGTTGTTACAGGCCACTTTAGTGGGGCTCAATTTTTTTATGCCGTTTTACCAATGTCTGTTAACAAGACCGTTCTTGGCTGTTCAAAAATGGAAGTTGTCTTCATCCAAAATCTCTGTCCGAAAATCACGTGTCACAGAAAAAAACAACAACTCTGGAGACATATGGAATGCTAATGAAATGTTTCATGAAAGAAACCCACCAGTTCATATTTTGAAGTAGGTTTCCCCTCCCCAGTTCCCACTGTTTTTTTTTTTTTTTGTTTTTTTTTTTAAACCAGATAAACGCTTAAAGTCAGCATGAAATCAAAATTGACCCTATTTACTTTGCTTCTAGTCTTGTGGTGAACAATTAATCCATGCAAGTTAATACACAGAAAAAAAATTGTTTGCCGTGGTAATCTTTAATCAAAATCTGAAAAGTTACTTTCGGTCTTGAATGGCGTTCAGTTTGACGGCTTGGGTTGAAAACGCTTAAACCACTCCCCTCCAACCGTTAGTCTGCTATGAGCGAGAGATGGAGAGGAGGAGCGCTAAAGTAAAACCCTGCCCTCTATTCAATATTCCGTTTCACTTGGAAATACGTCACAATACTGGAAAAAAGTCGTTTGCAACTTCCAGTTCACGGGGACTTTAAAGATATTCAATTAGTCAGATATTCAAATAGACGGAGAGATATTCAGATACACTCTAATTGTTACTGGTGCACGTTTTACACGAAAATACTATTCCAGTCTCTCTACTTAAAAATTTCAAGTTAAATTCAATGTTACATGCCGTTTCTTTGTAACTGTGAAATTCAATAGTAATTTTTGAGTGAACTGTTTTTATACCAAATGTTTTTCAGTGTAGATATAGTCAGATATTATAATAAATAAAGAGAACAATGTCTGTTAACAAGGCTGTTCTTGGTTGTCTTCATCCAAAATCTTTGTCCGAAATTCACGTATATGCCACAGGAAAAAACAGCTCTGGAGACATATGGAATGCTTATGAAATGTTTCATGAAAGAAACCCATCAGTGTGGATTTCAAAGTTTTTTTTTTTTTTTTTTTTAAGCCAGTTTTTCAAGGTCATTTATAACACTGTATTTTCATTGAAATTCCTGACAAGTCTTGGCTGCGTTTTGCTTGCAGAAGGCCTCACTGCTAAAACCTGAGACAGCTGTGGGCGCTGAAGTGTTCTGCATTCAGCAAGGAAACCAAGTGCTGCATATGCAGAAAGTGGGAGACATTTCCTGGAATGCAAACAACCTCCCTGTCTGATTTTTTTACTGAAAATGGGCCAAAGAGGTGTCTTTTGGAAGGACTGCGTCTTTATTTAGATTCAGAGATTCAGACTGGTCTTTATGTATGATTTCCGCTCTTCTTAGCACCACCACTCCAGTGTCTGTAATCTCTCTCTTCTTTCTTCCTCTCCTCCTTTTATCTCTCTCTCCTTCTCTTCCACCAGAGAATATGAAGAAAATGTGCTGAAGCTGCATTTGTCCCTGCTGGCTGACACAAAAAGCAAATTTAGGACTCCCCTCCCTTCTTTCAATTAAAGCTTCTCATGAATATGGAGTTTTCTGTCCAAAGCCAAATGAGAGCTAGCCTGTAAAAATATGAAAGTGACTTAAGCTCAGACAGTCGAAGAATGTAGAAAGAAGATTAGTGATCAGGCTGAGGGCACATGGTGTTGGTAATCATATTTATGTATATTAAAGCCCAAGGGGATTTTCAAGAATGCATGGATAATGAGTCTCTTTGGTTGCCTTCAGTCAGATGTTGCTGATTAAACTGGTCAAATACTTGTATCAAACACTGTTTGATCAGAAAGAATTTAGCCCTTCTGTTGTCGTGTTTAGAAATATTCATTCTTATCCCATTTATTTTGCTTTTTAAACATATGATTTGTCTTAAAGATAGACAGGAGGTCACCTCAGCAAATACACATTGCTTCAAAACAGTCCCAACTGATGCCATTTGATGTCGTTGGGACGGTGTGAAAAGGAGCGGTCTGGTCATCTCTGTTTTACAACGGCCCTGTCAGCTTAATGAGGAGAGTATTAACCTCTATCACTTCAATTGCCCACAGTCCCAACACCCCTAATGGCCCAGGAAGCCCCGGCCGGGGTTGTAGGGAGGTCAGGTTGAATTACAGGACATAAACAACAACACAAGCCTCCTATCACCAGAGAAAATAAAAGCAATTTGAGCTGAGGTAAGAGGGTGGGTTGGGGTAGCTAGCAGAGGAAACTATTTATTAATTAATTGATTGATTGATTGATTGATTTTTTTTATTTTTTTTATTGATGGTGATCTTGCACTTGTAAACTCCCATTGATCTAGATATGTGCAGTGAAAAACGAATTTGAAGAAACTAGAGGATGGATGGATAGCCTGTTGGAAATGGATATGGGCAATGAAAATAGATATAGATATTGAAAATAGATATGGATAGATGGATGGATAGACATTCATATATTATATAAGACACTCAAATATATTCGATTATTCAGATATTCAAATAGATATTGATAGACATAGATAGATGTTCAAGATATTGTGATATATAGCTAGATAGAGAGTGAATGTCAGTTCACCGGGGTCAACTGGTTTTACTGGAGTTGGAGACAAGTCCAGAGACAAGGGGTCCAGGGGCACACAGACTCCCCCACCATCTGGTGACCATAAAAGTGTTGGAAGTTGGAGTTTTAGGGGGGGTTTATGGCCTTGCAGGGTGAGACATGGCAAGATACTCTGGATGCCCCTGAGCTCCTCAGCTTCCTTCACAGCCCTCTATTCAGGTCAGAAGTTCATTGCCTTTCTCCCCTTTAAAATACCTTGGAGCTTTGGATGGTGGGAAGTGGGTTTTATGCAGGCATCTTTTGCATGTGTCTGGCCACGGAGAGATTTTTACAAGGCAGGACAGCAGACGTGATTAACACAGATGGCGAGAAGTTGGACCCTGGTGAGTCAACGGATGAGTTTTGTGTCGAAATGCGTCATCATGTGCTTCATGAATTCACTCTGAAACTTCAAACAGCCCCACTGACACAGAACAGAATAATGATGAGACAAGTAATTAAAAATATTTACTCAAGAAAAAGGTCAGGAAACAAAACAAACAAAAAACGATTGTGGAATTTGTGCACGCTGTCTGATATTTTACCGTCCTACAATCTTATCTTGCGTGCTTTGCTCATTGGGCTTTTCAGGTCTCATCAAGTCCAGATTCCTTTAGAAATTACATCCTCCACAGAGGCTGAACCAACTTTAACACCTTCTGCAGCTCGAGAAACAATGCCTTCTCATAAATATCAGTTAACAGAGAGAGACTAAATCAAACTGAGAGGGGGTAAAAACACATTTGATCTCATATTTTTTTCATTAAGAAATTCAGTCGGAAGCACAGTGACCTTCTTCCAACTTCTTGGCCTTGTTTTTATTTCCTGTCTGAATTTCCATCTAGTGTATCTCAGCGTGGTTGAGGTTTCCAGTCTCTTTATGGCCCCCACTCTTTTCAGCATCCTCTTTGGAGGACGAAAAATGCTGACAGTAGAAGAGTAAAAACTGTGTTTGGCAGGCACGCCCTTGAAGGTTTCTGTGTCACTCAAGCCCATTGAATTTTTAATTATTTCCTGGCTGTGGTATTCTGCTCTACTTCACTAGGGCGCCTGGCTCCATGCTGTCTCACAGCTCAGATGGTAGACACTGTGTTAGACATTTGCGGTTAAATCTGCTCAAATCCTTGGACGCCTACTGCAAGCAGGTGAAACCTTGGTTCGGAGAGGCTTTTTTAAAAGGATAGTTAACACATCGAAGAATTTACTGTCATATGCTTGTTCTGAACCTGCATGACTTTCTTTCTTCTGCAAAAGACAAAAGAAGATATTTTTGAAGAATTGCTGTTGTCCATACAATGAAAGGCAACAATCAAAGCAAAAATACAACATTAGAACCCAGTGACTTTAACTGTATGCACCAAATAAACACACACACACAAAAAATTTGTGTTTTACATTTTTGGGTGAACTATCCCTTTACTGTAAGCGACTGTATCTCAAACAGTCCTTTAAAAAATTTTGTGATACCTGAAGCATATTAGTGCAAATGCAAACCTAAATTGCCTGTATTTACAGTGCCAGCGGTCTGCTGGAGACAGACAGCACTTCCCACTTCACTACGAATCCCTCGCACAGCTTTTGTCTCTCAGACTGATGCATTTAGCATTCAGATCCATCATTATTCCCTGCCGGGCAGACAGCAGTAATGTAATCTCTGTTGATTTACGGACAGAAGTATACATCCCAACTCCCAACAGCTGGATGTGCTCTGTACCAGCGCTGTCTGATCATGCCTATTGGATTTGCCCCTTATAATTATCATAATAATGACTTCAAATGCATTTGACGCCAGGACCTCTGATTGCACTTGACAAGAGCTTCTCCAGGCTGGTGAGTTGCACATCAAAGACGCGTTCGGAGGGCGGTGCGGTTTGAGCATTTGGCCCGAGATTTATTGAGAGGCTCTTAACATATTTCAGGCCGTCTCTCCCTCACTTTTCCGTGTCATGTCGAGGTCTCCCGAGTTCCAAGAGAGGAAAAGAGTAATAAGAAAGAGAGCGGGAGATTTTGAATAAACGGCTGGAAATAATGATCTCTGTTCTGAGTTAGTGGTTACATCAACAGCAGTGATTCAGGGAGGAAAAATGCGGTTTATGTCTCTTTAAGTCTCTAGGCTGTCTGCAAAATGCATTAGTCCTGTGGAGCAGACACAGGCCAGGGCAGAGGGAGGAGCCCAGGGCTGCGGAGGGGGGGAGGGCTGGAGGATGGAACAGCCGCAGTCTGGGCCTCTAGCCTCCTGGCTAGACTGCTGAAAGTTATTATTGAGTTCCTGAGCAGAGCCTCCCCTCCCTGCCATACTAGTGTCTGTTCACCCTGTGCTCTCGTTCTCTCAGACTCGCTGGGTGGGTATACGTGTGTGTGCGCCTGTGTTTACTGGCTGCCACCATGGCCTTATACAGTAACGCAGCACGCAATTTAGCATGTTTAACAGGAGTCTTCCGAACTTTGGAATGAACAACAAATTTTCATTTTCATAATGTTAATTTATACTATTGTTCATGGTTAATTCATTTTTGTTAATTTTAAAAATGTATTAGTATGTGTAGAAATTAACATTAATCTGTATTGTTCATTGTTAATTCATGATACCTAATTTTAACAAATTGAAACGTAGTGTTAAGTGTTACCAACTTAATCATTATAACAATTATTACAATTACATTTAATAATGCTGATTAATTGATTTAACGTTTTTAATCAAAAGCTCAACATTTTTGTCAACTTATAACATCACAAAAAGTGATAACATCACAAATTTATTCGTATTCTTTATGTTAGTTAATAAAAATACAACTTTTAGTTCATGCTATTTCAGGTTCATTAAATAATATTAACAGATACAACGTTTGAATTTAATAATGTATTAGTAAATAATCAACATGGATTAATAAATGTTTTAGAAGGGTTTTTCATTATTAATTTATGTAGTTAACTAACTAATGTTAAAGAATGGAACCTTACTGTAATTTATTGCTTACAATACAGAAAAACATTAATAACTCGAACCATTGCTACCATATCGGTTGTCTACCAATATATTTCTTTATCGTTATTGTTCGAAATTAGATCAGTTGTGCATGCTCGTTCCCGTATTTTTACATTTAGATTACTTTGCCATCATTAACGCGCACTTAAAGTTAGTTTTTAAAAGCACTATTAATTGAAATGTAATATTTAGCAGATCTCAAAATGAATATCCCTATTCATACTGTACATTATAATTTTGTGATAACTAAATTCACTTTCACAATTAAAAGGACTGATTTTAGTGTTTCTTAATTTAATATATATATATATATATAATTTCTCTTGTATAGATTTGTATTTGATATTAATCCATTATTGAACAAAATTTTAATATCAGTGGTGCACATGTATCATAAAACGTTAGCATATGGTCTTATAAGGTATAGAATGTGGTACAAACATATGAGACAAATGACAGACAAATGTCCCTCAGCTGTTAGTGGACAGGCCACATGGGTCAGTGTGGATTGGTGCTGGGAAAGCTGGGAGATTATATGCTAACCTCAGGCCATCTTTTGAGGCAGGGCTCAGAACAGGAGCACCGGGCTCTAATCCCTCTGACCAGATCAGACTGAACAAATTAACACACAGAGCAGTGTCCTCAAAACACTGGGAACATACACACAGCAGACCCAGGAGACGTTTATATAACGCAATGGCCTGTATCTTCGTTCTCTCCCGTGTGTCAGACCTGAGCTGGCGCTGACTCACTGGTAAGCTACTCTAACCGTCAGCCATTTTGGCACAAGTTCAGAAACACCAGATAATCTGTAAACCAGCCACATCTCGGTTAAAATGAAGCTACTTCATAGGATTTATGTGAGCAGAGCACTAACAAAAGTACATGTTTAATCGACGTCAAGTGTGGGGGTCCATTTTAACAAATGTCCAGAAGATTGCCAGACTAATGTTAGTTGCAGAAGCAAGGCTAAGAGAGGGTCTGGTCTGCGAACAACCTGGAGTGGAGATGGCGAATTCGGTATTTTGTTGTGTTCTGTTGGTTGAGTCAGAGCTGAGCTCAAGATGTTATGCGGTTGCTATGGAGAAAAACATTGGCCCTTTCAGATTCAGAGTGCTGTAAAATGAAAATGGTCCAGGAAAAAGAAGTTTCCAGGAATTTCAGGGTTACAAAGCACATCAAGGAGCAGAATAATGTAATGCCTGCTGACGAAAAGAAAAAAAAATTAGGTTGTGTTTTAGATTCTGGTCTTCAGTTTAGGATGTTTATGTCCCCACCAGGTAAACAATCTCCAAGCTAACATGAAAATCAGAAACTGGTGTTTTCAGCAGGGATGCGTCCCATTCATTATCTGACAGATTTGTAAAGTTAAAGGGATAGTTCACCCAAAAACGAAAACTTTCTCATTATTTACTCACCCTCATGTCGTTCCAAACTTTCTTCTGTATAACGTATAAGAAGATATTTTGAGAAATGTTTTCAGTGGTCACAAAAACGGTTTTGTTACTAACATTCTGCAAAATATCTTTTGTGTTCCTAAGAAGAAAGGTTTGGAATGAGGGTGAGTAATTTCATTTTTGGGTGAACCATCCCTTTAAACCTTAATGTTTTGTGTAAGACTTTATGCTTCAAATCTGTATCTTTTGACCAGACATGCAAATCAAAACTGACTATAACCAGACATGTATCCCAGCTTTTATTTGAAGGATGCACTATTTTTTTCCACCATTAGCTTTCCTGTCCTGAAAGAGTGAGTGCCCTTCTTTACTGCTTTATGGAAGAATGAGCCCCTCTGTTTCCCTATTAATCTTTTTATGTAATCATCTGCTTTATTAAGCTGTGCTAAATGCGTTCCATGTGGATGTAGGTACTGCTTCATGGAAAAATGGAAAGGGGATTTTTCCAAACTGCAGGGTTTCCATGTAGAGAAGTGTCAGCTCTTCACATGTTGCTGTCATAATAGCCAAATCTAACATTGTATGTCTTGTACTTTGGAAAAACGCTCGATTACTGAGTTTTGGGCACTCAGCGGTTAGCTCTTTTTCGCCCCTAAAATTTTTGGTTTTCCTTTTACCACGCAAACCTCTGTTTTTCCTCTCCTGTTGTTTCTAATGCCTCCTGTCATTCTATAACATCCATTAGCACTTCCACCTCCATTTTGCTGCACTTGTATTTGTTTTGACAAATGCTAGGGGAACATTGGGCTTTCAAAGTGACTCTAAAAAGCAGAAGAAACTAAAATAATCCATTCCCAGGCTTGGCCGTATCAAACCTTAATTATAGGGCCCACTCCCCTCTCTGCCTCACTCGCAAATGCACGGGCCCTAAGAGCGTTTCACAGAAACTGCCATGTTTTCCATTACTGTAGGTCTGCTTGCGGTGATTAGCCGTAGTCTCAAATGGACACGCTGGTCAAGTGATGGTCTCCCTCCTGGATGGTTGCACACTATTGTGCTAGCTCTTGGAGTTGCATGGAAGATGTCTGCGGCATCTTTACAGCGCCTCTGTGTTGTCGATCGTCAGCGTTTAGATGGCGTCAGGGGTTGAGAATGCCGAAGGGTGGTTGGAAGCAGTAAATTTCAGACGGATTTATAGCCTAACTTGGGCCAATTACCACCACGCTGCCCCTCCCCTATCCCAGGGCAGACACAGTGAAGGTGCTGTGACATCATTGAGACCCTAAGCACTGACCCCAACTTCACCCTGCCATTTCACAGAGGGAGCTTTTACAACTTCAGCAGTCTCTCCGTACCCTGAAACCTTCTGACCTCCCCTTGGCATTCACTCCCTTATCATCCTCCCAAATAAACCCACCACGCACCTTATTTGGTGTAGGAGTCGCAGTTATTGCCGTCAGTTCTCCATACACAACAAAGTATGAGCTTTCACGTGTTCTTCCAGCAGCATTCTGAAGTGCCTGGGTGTGTGAGGTTAGGTGTTGCTGTGGGAGGGAGTGATTGTGTATTCAGTCTCTGACAGACCGAAGCAGCTCCCTGACAAAATGCATATCCTGTGTGTGTCCTGTCCTATTTAACTGTCATGACTGATTGATCGCTGACTGGAGCGTTACGTACAAGTGAGCGCAAGCATTGGTTGCATTCCATGTATGTGACGAATGTTTCTCCGATGTGTGTACCTTTGAACATTTCTCAGACTTTTCCAGTCATGATTTTGAGTCCTTGTCTTTTTTTGTAGGACTTTTTGTTTCATTAGGCAGACCGAAGATTGTGAGGGATAGGGGAACATAGAACAGAATGTGTTGCAGGCTGGACTCAAACTTGTGATGCCCACATGAGCTCCAAGGCCTATTTGTGTTTTATGCTTTATTGGAGTTTGTAGAGAATGACTAGAAATCAGCTAGAAGATATAGGAGGGAAAAGATTTTTTTTAATGATTTTGAAAGAAGCCTCTTATGCTCACCAAAGCTGCATTTATTTGATCAAAAATACAGTTAAAACAGTAATGTCGTGAAATATTATTGCGATTTTAATATATTTTAAAATGTCATTTATTCCTGTGATGGCAAAGCTGAATTTTCAGCAAACATTACTTCATTCTTCAGTGTCACATGATCCTTTAGAAATCATTCTAATATGCTGATTTGATGCTCAAAAAAGGTTGTGCTGCTTACTTTTTTTTTCAGCATCTTTGATGAATAGTTCAAAAGTACAGCATTTATTTTAAGTAGATTTTTTTTGTAACATAAATGTCACTTTTGATCAATTTTATATGCCCTTGCTGGATAAAATAATTAATTTTATATATATTTATATAAGTTGAGGACGCGCTATAGTGCGTCCTCATCTTAATTTACCCCCACTCTCAACATTTGCTTCAGTTTCTGTGATTTCTTTGCATCAGGCAGGAGGTTTAGCTAGCTGTTAGTGGAGACGGGAGGGGCTCTTCAGTGAGACGCACAGCTGCTAACAGAAGTCCACACTCTCACTGGAGGAACTAAAGCCCCATCTGCTCAGTCAATCACTCAGGCACGAGAGCCAAAGCCAGCCAGCCATTCCACCCTCTGCGCACAGGGACGACTAGAAACTGCAGATAGAAAGGGCGGGAATATCACCCATTCACTTAGTGTTGGTTTAGGCAGGGCTTGTGGCCTTCTTCAAGCTCTTCTACCTGATATGTGATATTATGGTCCTCCTTATTTCGAGCCCCTTGTGTTGGTGTGGCAAAGAGGTGATTTGGTGAGACTTTAATCGTCTTTCTGCACTTAACCTCCTGCGCATTAGCATTAGAACTAAAGCACACAGATTAAAATTTAGGCACGACCAGCACTCGAGTTCCAGGCAAACATGAGCATGTTGTCCCTCCCCTCTTTAGGAAATTTGTCTCAACTATATTAATGTGCAGTTCCAAGAGTCTGAGAAAAGTGAAAATTCCTGTTTTTTGCTTTTTTTCGAATTTGTTATGGAGTGAGGGAGAATAAATTACATGTTTTGTAGTTTTTATAATGTTTGTAACCGTTTAGTTTTATTTACCGGTATTTTACATTTATTTTTAAATGTAATAATATAATTTGATTTTTACACCAATGCGACTTTTTTTCCTTTTCTGTCATCAATGCAATTTTGACATGTTGCAACTTATAGTCAGGTGCGACTTATTTTCTGTAAAACATACAGTACATTTTTTTAAAAATCCTAAATTTTCTGTTTATTTCCATAATTACATATACAGAATCCCAGGTTTTAAATGTGGTCTCATACTTTTGAACCCCACTTTAAACCTATATGGATTTTTGTCCCAATCTCACAAACAGAAAACGTACTGATAGACACAGATTAGCAGCACTGAGTAATAATCTATACTGGTGAGTGTTTAGAGTTTTTACAGACGTTTACTTTCAGACGCTTTTCATTTTCCCCATCATCCCTTAGGCTTCCTGGTTTGCGTGTTTCTGCATTATTAGTGTTCTAAATGTGAAGAGAAGCAGAAAGACATTGTGTGAATGTGTGTGTGCCTTGTGGGGTTTTTGTCTCCACCACAGTGTAAGCATTTCTCTCCACAGCATTCAGTTTAATCCACTTAAATACATAAATCATGCAATCCGTTTTATGAAGATATCAAGAGAAATTTGGGTAGAACTGTATGTATGAGTTTTGTGGATGCAATTTATTTGCATTGTGGAGATGGACTACTTATTGGAGGACTTAAGAGTCCGATGAGACTACACCCTTATGTGCCTGCTGGAATTCACCATATTGAAGCAGATGGATTCCTCCATCACTCTCAAAGCAGGATTACGCATTACACCCTGCCTCTGCCTCAAAAGTCTGTTCTCTCTTCAGCTCAGACAGCAGCAAAACTCCAGTCCAAAGGCTATTAACACAATCCAATCAAGATTGGTTTTCCCTAAGGCTCTGTATGGGCCCTGTTTAAACCTGGTATTAAGATGTGTTTTGGTCGATCGGATCATAAGTGGACGACACTAAATACAGGTGTGAACGGGGTCTAAAACTTTTTTCGACCACTCCCAGAGGTAGTCGAAAACGCATTCGAATAGATTGCTTTCGTAGTGTAGACGCTCATGTGGTTGAATGTGTTTGAACAGCCACAAAAGATACGGAAACATTTTGGGATGCTCGATAGCCAGACGGGATTTAAACTTTGTCAGCTGAAGACCCAAGTTTGGTTTGAAGACGAAAAATGTACCAAGCACAATGTTCTCTCACCATTCCTGATTGCAGCTGTCAGAGCAGAAACGAAAGTTGATGCTTTCTGTATGTTTTTCCATTGTCTCCATTCACATTCATATGTAAATTGCGCAAGCTTTTATTTTGTCCATTAGATTGAAAGATCTGAAAAATCACATGCATTTACCTGCTCATAGACCCTCCCCTAAAAGAAATCAGGACCGAAGTGGTTGAAAGTGAACAAAAGAGATGGATTAAAACACCAGGTGTAAACGGGTATGTGTCTCCCTCATCTACTTATGATCCGATCAACCAAAATGCATCTTAATACCAGGTGTAAGCAGGGCATAACTTCTGGATAGGCTTCTGGAACAGAATGGACTTGAAGTGAAACGTGATGGCATGGTTCCCCCCCCCCATCACTGAAAGCGGAAGAGCTGGGGACATTTTCAAATGGCAACGATATGCCAGCTGACACCTGGTGACAACCGAGCTTAATATAAATTGCGAGAACCTCCAAAGTCCTTGCACTTGCATGAGGACAGCTGGTATTACCACCTTCTTTCTCTCTCACGTACTCTTATATACACTTTTATCCTATACAGAAGCCCCCTCTAATTAGAGCACCGGTCTCCAACACGTCTCAATAAAGCTCCTACCCAAGTGCGCTTCACCAGTTTTGCCCTTGACTTTGGCAGAGCACGCCGAAGTACACACAGATCTGGGGATTACATGCAGGATTTCCGTGGGGGGAAAGAAAAGCTGTAATAGGAAACTTGTTGTGCCTGGTTGCTGTGCACCACCACCGCCACAGCTCTTTCAGACGGCATGGCACATTATTGTTAGGATGTTAGTTGCGCGAGCAAGTTCAATAGAGCAGACTATTTTTGTTTCACAGCGAATGCAACTCCACTTGTTTGGCTTCCAAGTAATGGCAACAGAGATTTAGACCATGCACCATCTCCCCGAACAAGCCGGATGGTGTGACACTACGAATGCAAGTGGAGGTTGATATTTGCTTCATTAGTCATTCCGAAATCAGAAGCAAACGTAGTCAGATGTTATCCAATCCGTTTTATGACAACATGCACCCATGGCTCTTAGATGGAGCAATGCATTCCAAACTGTTATAATCAATATTTGCTTGGGACGTTTGCACATCTTGGACCGTTTGCAAAAATGTAATTTTTCAAACTCTCTTAAAATCAGTATCAGCCCAGTAATTTCTCATTGTTTCAACACATTGAAAAAACCAGGGATGTATGATATATGGTACCATATCAGCTATTGACCAATATATATTTTTATTTTAATTTATCGTTATTGGTCAGCGTTGGATATTTAATTGTGTGTGCTCCTTTCCTATTAATCTGTTCAATGTAATCTTTAGCAAATCTCAAAAAGAAATTCTTTTTTAATGTCGTGATTTTTCTTTTAGCTAAAGGCACGTTATACACAAGGCGGCATAAGAAAAGCAGTTGAAATACACTAGAAAACCTTGCTCATTTAAGATCATTGCTTAGATGATTGCATGTATTGCATAGATGGAGCAAGATCGTAATGTAAGTGTATAAAATGCATATGTTCAGTTGCCCATCCAGGATTTCTGCCAGCCCACCCCTCTCTAGCTGCCAAGAACCGAGCCTGTTTTTTAATCTTATTTTTTATTTGGATAAAGTAGTATATGATTCCAATATCTGACATTTATTATCCACCATAACAAAAAAAATAATAATTTGACTCATGAATTGATTCCTGCAAAGCCAACTGTTACGTTGACGTAGATATGCATCAATCCATGTATGTTTGCCATAAAGCGTTCCTTTATAACATGTCTTCAAAGAAATCCTGCACAATAGGCAGTTGAAAGGGCATAGGATTGAATGGCCACTTTAAGAGTAAGCCGTACTTGGCCTTCAAGTATACATTCCTGCTGCTTTGTGTTTCCTCTGTGGTCCTGCTCCTCGAACCCGCCCACTCACATTCAGGAACCAGACGCTCTGAGTTCCCACAGGGCCATCAGCCAAAGCAAACTACAGAAAGGAAATGTGGCCCTCACTCACTCAACTCACTCTTTCAATCACTCACTCATGCGCTCTGTCAGTAATGGAGCCTGTGTTAGCGCTTTCTTCATTTTCTCAACCATGATTAATAATATATAGTATGTTACATTTTATCTTGCATGTATATTTTCTTATACTGTAGTACTGTAATAACCTCATTTAGAATTCTTCAAAATGTTATAATCAATCCAGATAGCCACAGGCTTCCTTTAAGGTTTATATAAGACTGTTGGTTTGAGTCCAGATGTTGTACATGTCCTAATCTGCATCCACTGTGTGTTTGTGTGGTTTTGCCCAGCTGTTTGATACAGTCTGCCCTGCATGTGTGTCACGAGGCCACGCTTTTGATGTGGTGGTGAGTGAGGGCCGTGTCACGGCTGCCCTGCATTTCAGATCAGCGGATGTTGCATCAGCGGCTCCCTTGTGGTGTCTGGGAGGGTGCACAGTCAAAGACTATTATGTCTGGGACGCCCTGGTCTTCCTGGAACTCCAGACCTCAGGGAAGGAACAAACACAGACAGACGTTCTTTGTTGGGTCTGCAGTGGTTGTTCAACGCTTGAGTCATGTTTTGACTTTATCCATCCGCATTTTTTGAAGGGGGAAAAAAAAACAGTGCTTTCCTTTGCGCAAGGCAGGCAGGTCTCCAGACTTGGGAAGGAGGGAGGAACTGTCAATTATTGTTTGATTATGGTTATTTTCAGCATGTCACCTACTATTTACTTGCTAAAATTTCCAAAATATTCAACATTATAATTGGACCTCACTATGCTCAGCAATGACCAATAATATTTTTGTAAAATATTTGAATTAGAATATCTTTCATCACAGAAAAACTGATATAAATATGTCTTTAATTTAAGTAGGTCTACCAGTTTCTGGTTCATTTCGAATCGTACATAACGGCTTTAAACAATAGGCTATATGCACGGTTACTTCCTGGTTGTCGTTAAGCCAGCTCGGGCATTTCCGGTGAACTGTTAGCTGTTCATTCTGTACTCGCTGTACATCGACACAAAAACATCAATGGTTAACTTTTTATTGTATTCATATTTTAATGCAGTTATTACATTTACCTAATTTGCCAATAAACCAGTTTTATTGATTGCAATAAAGACGAAGCTATTGGGACCGTTTAAAAACGCTGTGTCTGTAATTAGACACGCACATGCATTTTTTCCCCCAGCACTTCAAATGTTATTTTTAATGTGATGAGCACAAACATTATTTGTTCATCCTTCTGAGATTGTCCCCATTGTAAAACCGAACATTTAAAATTGTAGGAAATTCAACATTTGATAGAAAACACTTATTTAAAAATAAAAAAGACAATAATTACCACTATAGCCAGCAAGTGGCGGCAAAGTAGAATTTATTTGAGCATATATTAGCCATTTCCTCTAATTAATTTTTTACTCCGTTTTTGACTAAATATTAAACATTATAAAATAACTAGGTTTAAAAATACATTGTCAACGTGAAGTATGAAATACTCAAAAAATCTTAAGAAAAACAATAACTTTTCTTGTGAATGAATGACAGAAAGCGAGCGCCGCGCTTTCACAGCAGCTGTCAGTCAGTGCAGCACAAGATCAATGATTTCAGCACACTTGTAAAAACACACATTTTATTAAATTAATCTAACTAAAGTGCACAATAAATATTTAATTTTTGAAGCTTTTTTTCACATAAAAGTGTGAAAACTGATGGTCGAATTGAATTTAGCCGAGGAGGAACAATGAGGTACGTCTTTATTTATTTATTTTTTATGCTGTCTTACGTTTAAATAACTAAATTAATGCTATGCCTGACTATTTAAGTGACTATATTTTGATTATAAACTAAGTATTACACTACTGATGCTCAACACACCAGCAAATTACATCTCACCGGAAGTTTTCGAGCTGGCTTATATTATTCCGGAAGTTCTAAAGAACGCTCCGTGCATATATTCCATTAACTGACCGAGTGAGTCTTTATTCAAATCGCTAATTAGCAAGTTCGAGTGTTTGGTGAATCTATTTTCCCTTTTCCATGTTGCTGTTTAAAATATTGTAGTAATTTGTGTCCAATTTAAAACTATTTTAATCGGTCTAAGCCCTGTCAGGTGGATTTCAAACTGAGATGTGGCGGTACTATGCCGTGTGAGATGTTGTAAGTGGAGAGTATATATATATATATATATATTTCTTCCCACTCATAAGGAATATATGTATTTAATCATTCAGAAAGTGTATTGAATCGGTAAGAGGCTGCTCTCCAAGCCGCTACACTCAAGCTGAAGAGTTCTGAATCATCAATTGGTCCGCGCTATTCCACTCTGCGCTCTCAGAAGATAAGTGTGTGCTTTGTGTGTTCCTTGTGTGTGTTTCTCGGCTCCAAGGCCCACGTTACCCACCGTAAAGTCGTCATTGAAGCTGGACGTGGAGGCAAGTGTGTATTAGCGTGTGAGTCAGATCCGCATTGAACAGCCACGGTCATAACGTGCTCCCACGCCTTTTGATAACAGGCTTGTTATTATAGTTCGTTACTTAAGATCACCACGGTGAGCGAATGCTTATGTACCACAACTACAAGAATCTTTCTTAAATTACAGTATTCCCTTCAGCACCCTATGGCAGGTATGAGACAAAATCCAGCGCGACATCTCCCCCTTGTGTCGCATTAGAGTCAACGACTCTTTTTCTTAAAGCCACAGTCCCTCACCTCATTTATCCAGTCAGAATTCTCACCCAGGTGGTGTTTTTCACCCCAAAACACCACATTTCTTATTCATTGTGAAGCATTTTTCTATCAGCACCTTTTCGTGACTTTATCCTCAGCTGACTTTTCACACTGAATCTGGTTGTCAAGATGCTCAGGTTACGGGGGTGTTTTAAATTCCTGAACTTGAATCAGAAAGGCACAGGTTTGGGCAGGTCGTTGGTACAGCAAAGGTAAACACATCCTGGATCTGACATGCTGAAGCCTGAGGGCAAAGGGGAGGGATTACTTACGGTCATGCTTTCTTTTTTCAGGTAGCCTTTTTAGTTGTATGAATGCCTGTAGTGTTTGGTTTTTATTTGTACTGATGCTAAATTTACCTTGATTTCTCTCAGATATTTGCTGAGAGCTGTAAGTCGGTTTGACACCTACATGGTCAAAGCTCTACCTCTGCGCGGGAGTCTTGCCTTCACAGTGTGTTATTTCATCTCATAGAGTGTTTTTCTTTTCTTTCTTTTCTTTTTTTACAGGCTTATAGTCCCATTCCCTCCAAAAAGTCCAAACATGACCGCTCAAGATCCCCATCAGTGGATAAAGAGAAGCAAGCTGATTGGCTACAGTCTCTGGCTGTATCTGCTAATAAGGTAGATTTTTTTTTTATTGGCTTATTGTTTCCTTTATGAAATGCATTATCTGCATAGTTATAGTGATATGACACGATTCATATTTTGTGGTTTCAAAGCTATTATTATTATGGCTATTTTATCTTGGCATCATAGATGCTATACTAATATTAAAATAAAATTAAACCATTAAATCAATACTGATAAATTAAAAAACAGTCTTATTTTTCTCTGTTTAGGATCTTAAGCAGCTCCAGTTCAAGCAGAGACCTTCAGCCTTCAGGCCCTGGTCTCCCAGAGTTCCCTCTGCTGAGCGAGAGACACCTAGCCACAGGTACGCCACAGCAACAACTGTTTCACCATTACTGTGTTCATACCAATACATTGCTTTGATTGAGACACTTAATTAACATCTCCTTTTCCTGTGATGTTCAGGCCACTTGCTAAAGAACAAGACAGCCTGGCAGTTCCAAATGTATCTCTGCCCATTGCCGCATTTAAAAATAACGAGCAGCCACCACACCGTTTCTCTCACCCCACCGAGACCCAAAACACAAGCAAGACAGAGAGCTCCAGGCCAAGAAAGAGGTGGCCATCTGCAGAGACACAATCACAGCCGGCGACCAAGGCTTCTCTGCCGACTCCAGTAGTTAGACAGCATCCTCAGGAGAACGAGGACTCGGATGCAGAAATCGAGGTTGACAACTGTGGCGAAGGTAGGATGTGGAAAAAGAGAATTATCAGTTAAATACTTCTGCATCCTGTGAAAACAATGGATACATCCGTGTTTAGTAGATTGTTCACTAATATGATACATGTAAAAGCACAAAGGAGTATTTTTGCAATGTCTGGCAACACCATTTAGATTGAGGATGAGATAAATGTTGCACTTTTATTTGACTGCTGTATTATTCTGTTATTCCAGGTACTGTCTCCCATTCCTTGATGTCCCCTCCTTTACAAATGGCATAGGGGCGATGAACCTCAGCACTCCCAGTCCTGCAGAGGTGCATGATGGAAGGATGAGACTAGGGGCGAGCCCTTGCTCTGAGTTGGAAGTCCTCAAGCAGACGCTCTGCAGTGACCTGAGCTCGAAGGAGGCCAGAGAGAAATTCCTCCAGGACATCATCCGCATGAGAGTAAAGCAAGAGGAAAAACTAGCCACCGCTCTGCAAGCCAAACGTAGCCTTCAGCAGGTACTTACTGTGAGGTCCACAAGTCTGAAAATCTGCCATTCAAGATATCATTTCAACCTGGAAAGAAAGTTTTAAGATTTTATTTTATTTTTTCAAACCAAAAAGAATGTTTCAAAAAAAGAATGTTTCAAACCAACGAATGACTTTAAATAAAGGACAAAATATTAAATTCAAATGTTTAAATACTACGAATATTTTAAATTCTATTTTTAGAATAGTTCTGAATATTCTGAATTCAGAATAATTTGCACCAGTGTTGTTGTTAACTAAAACAATTAAAATAGTTTTTGGAAATTAAAATAAAGCTGAAATGAAATAAAATATACAGAAAACTATAAAAAGCTTCACCCAAAAATTCTATTTCTGTCAATTACTGTCAATGTCGTACCAAACCCGTAAGACCTTTGTTCTTCTTCAGAACACAAATTAAGATATTTTTAATGAAATCCGAGAGTTTTTTTTTTTTTTTTTTTTTAATCTCCCATAGAAAGCAACGAAATTACCACATTCAAGCTCCAGAAAAGTAGTAAAGACATCATTAAAATAGTCAACATGACTACAGTGGTTTGAATTGCTGCGTCAGCATCACACACATGCGTCGTGGTGCTCACGTGAACAGCCTCGGCCAATACTGACCCGGCGTTCGGACAAAAAACGTTGGAAGACACATTGCAGAGCTTCCGTGTTCTACGTCAGAACGCTGACTCATTATTGGCCGGCTCCTGCGTCAGCATCACACGCATGTGTCATGGTGCTCACGTGATCAGCGTCAGCCAATACTGAGCCAGCGTTTGGATATAAACACAGAAGCGCTGCACTGCATCACCTGCGTAGGAGACTGACAGGGTAGAGAATTAATTGTTGAATAAAGTCATTATTTTCTCGTTGCTTCATAACATTAATGTTGAACCACTGTAGTCATGTTGACTATTTTGACTATCTTTACTACTTCCCTGGACAATGAATGTGGTAATTACATTGCTTTCTATGGGAAATAAAAAATACAAAAAACTCTTGGATTTCATCAAAAATATCTTATTTTGTGTTCCGAAGATGAACGAAGGTCTTGCGGGTTTGGAACGACATGAGGGTGAGAAATTAATGACAGAAATTTCATTTTTGGGTGAAATATTGTCTTGGCCACTAACTGAAATAAATCAGCTTAAGTTGAAGTACTACAAGCTAAAACCAAAATAAAAAAATAAATCAAAGCTAAATAGAAATGTTGAAAGTAATAATAATAAAAAAATGACTAAAATTAAAATAATTCAAAATATGAGTAAATACTATAATAATATATAAATAATACTAAAATAACACTGTTCTGCACTATTTCCAGGTCGATAATCAAATAAGCACATTTGTATAGCAGATTACTTTGTGCAAAAGGTGTTGGATTTGTGTGCTCTTCTTCAATAATATTGACTATCGTTCACAGGAGCTGGAGTTTGTCAGGGTGACTAAGAAGGGCAGACTGAGGGAGGCTATTGAGGCAAAGCGGAACTTGAGGAAGGAGATTGAGCGCCTCCGTGTGGAGTGTGAGAAGAAGGTTAGAGACGCCAACGAGTCCTGCGGCAGGCTGAAGAGGGAGCTGGATAGGGAGAGACAGCTCCGAGTGTGTGATAAGGGCTGCGAAGCAGGACGTCTGAGGGCCAAGTATTCTTCACAGGTGAGAGATTTGGTACATCCTGTTTGTGTATTTTATCACAGAAGATAAATGTACAATGTGTCCTGGGTGATATTGTGTTTTTAATGTGAGCTTATACTTTTGGACACCACTGTGAATAATAAAGTATAATGACAGCAAATAGGATTTGCACAAAATTTGTGAAGTAAAATGACTTCCAACATCTCTCTTTCTCTCAAACAGATTGAAGATCTGCAGATGAAGCTCCAGCAAGCAGAAGTGGACCGTGAGCAGTTAAGAGAGGACCTGCTGAAGGAGCGGGACGCCCGGGAGAACCTGGAGAGGGTCGTCAAAGAGCTCCAGGAACAGCTGGGCCACAAAGCACAGATGGAGGGACACACCATCGCAAACACACAACCGAATGAGGGAGAGAAGAAAGAAATGAGAGCTGAAGATGTATCTTAAACAATAAGAGTAATGTGTTCAGTGTATGGCTGTAGAAGAAGACTTTGATTTGAGGACGGGTAGAGGACACCTCTAAAGCCAACGCATTCATGAAAAAAGTACTGGAGCACAGGAAAATGGTCATGAAAAACAAGCATATTACAGTGTACGTTTACCAAAATCAATGGAAACTAACCGTAAATCACGAACTCAAGTAACTGGAAAGAAGTTTGGTCGCTCCTCTGGTGGAGGACGTTCAGAGACGGTGGCATCGCGTGTAACTGACTCACCTTCAGTTAGCTTCTTTAAGCTAATCTAAGGAATTTATTTTGTTATAAGCTATTTAAATTTTTTGCAAAGATACTTGAAAAATATTTGGGAAACAAATGTGTTTTCTATTCACATTACATTGACAATAGCAGGTGAACAACCTGCTAGTGCCGCTGATACTCTGTAAACTAGAAAGTGTTACAAACCAGAAGTATACTTACTACACAGTTGTCATTACAAGGTTTTGCTCGCTTTTATTTCACCTTTTTTTTTCGCTGTTGTATCGAAATAGTTTGCATGAGCGACAGTGCTATGGTGCAGCAAAGCTTTATTATAAACCTACATTCAAATGAGCTTTTTATCTTTGTATTTTTAATTACCATGTACTTAAAACCCTATAGTATTGGCAATGATCAATATGGGCTGAATCCTACCATCTGTCCTAAACTTCAATATCAAGTATTATACTTTAATTACCAGTTTTCACTATTTTTAACGGTCCAGACGAGGACATGACATTGATGGTGAAATGAATGTTTTTTGTTCAGATTCAGAATTATACTCAAGTGACAAACATCCATTTTTAGTTACCGGTTTTAGGGCTCATTTAAGGTAAAAAATAAATAAATAAATAAATAATGCTGTTAATGAAAATAACATTTCTACTTATAGAAAACAATGATATATATTTTTTTACTTTCTACCAAAAAAAAAGAATTGCACTTTTAAGAAAAGATAGTTGTATTGTATTTGAAGCCCTGTTTTTTCAGATCTCAGACATCAAGTATTGAATAAAAAAGTTTTCATACATTTGTTACAGATGTGAATACCACTTAAACATAAAAAAAAACTATGTAAATATGATAGCTTGCTTTACACTTCACTCTAAATGCTTTTGCTCCAAACCAATAGACTGTATGTATGAAATATTGTAACATGAAAATGAATTTCTCCTATCATATTTTCAACTAGAGGGCATTTACTGTATAAAATCCTTATGTAATATTAACAAAAAAATCTTAGATCATTATATTTCTGAATAATTTCAGTCCCTTTGGAAATCACTTTATATAATTACCAAAGCAAAGTTTCACATTCTGAGATTTCTGGTGGATACATCAGAAATGTGGCTAATGAACTGTAAAGAATATTTGCTGAATTTCTAAAAATCTTATCTCCATTACCCATGTCTTGAATAAACCTGCAGTAATACATATGCTAATCTCTCCATCGCTCTATTTATTCTGGGTACATTTTTACTTCCCCTTCTATATAACAAGATCCGTATGCTTGCCTATGTCAGTTTTTAACCTCTTGATGTTTTCATGCGTCACACTAGAGATATGCATTGTGTTCAGGGTCTTGTCATAGTTTTGGTTTTGATGTGGGTCATTTCTTCACTTGTTTTAATGTTCCCCCACGTATAATAACATCATTAAACAGAATCAACCATTCTTCTTGTGTTTTCTGATATTTTATTTGCTACATGTCACCATTGTTGAGATTTATATTTCTACGTGAGAGGGTCTATGGTTGGAAAAATGCTTGAGAAGCCCTGCAGTGGTCAACCTGAAGCTTTCACCTGCACACCCACTGAAGCTAAGCAGTGTTGAGCCCAATCTCTATCTGGATGGGAGATCTTCTGGGAAACAACCAAACCATCACTGAAATGTCATAATGGAACAAAACCGACCATCTATGAAATCTCGCAAAGGAACAAAACCGACACTGAAAACCGACTGTCATTGAAATCTTGTCACAAAACCAACAGCTTAAATAATTTCAAACTTGACTGTCATTGAGATCTTATAAGTGAACAAAACTGACTGACAATGAAAACCGATTGTCATTAAAATCTTGTTAGGGAACAAAACCAAATGACATTGAATTCTCGTAATGGAAAGAAAAGGTTATTGAAATCTTATAGAGGAACAAAACCGACAGTCATTAAAATCTCGTAACCCAGCAAAACCGACTGTCATTGAAATCTCATAACCGAATAAAAAAGACGTCATTGAAATCTCGTAATCGAATAAAACTGACTATCATTGAAATTTCGTAATGAAACAAAACCTACTGTCTTTAAAATCTTGTATCGACATAAAGAAACAAAACCGACCCTCATTAAAAATGTCATAACCGAACAAAACAGGCTGTCGTTGAAATCTCGTAATGGAACAAAACTCATGACAAAACAAAACTGTCTTTGAAATCTCGTAACAGAAGAAAACCGACCGTCATTTAAAAAACTGACCATCACTCAAATCTCGTAAAGAAATAAAACCGACTGTCATTGATATTTTGTAAAGGAACAAAACCGACCATCATTGATATCTCATAATGGAACAAAACTGATGCTGAAAACTGCCCATCATTGAAATTTCGTCAAAAAACAAAACCAACAGTTTGAATCGTTTCGAACTCGACTGTCAATGAAATCTCATAACAGATTAAAACTGACCATCTTTGAGATCTCGTAACCAAACAAAACCAACCATCATAGAAATCTTGTAAAAAAACCAAAACATACTTTATTGAGATCTCATAACTGAACAAAACTGACTGACAATGAAAACCGATTGTCATTAAAATATCATTAGGGAACAAAACCGAGACATTAAATTCTCATAATGGAAAAAAAAGGTTTTTATTGAAATCTCGTTGAGGAACAAAACCGACAGTCATTGAAATCTCATAACGAAACAAAACCAACTGTCTTTAAAATCTTGTAAAAGAACAAAGGAAAAAAATTGACCATCACTGAAATCACATAATGAAACAAAACTGACTGTCATTGAAATCACATAATGAAACAAAACTGACCATCATTGAAATCTCATAACGAAACAAAACTGACTGTCTTTGAAACCTTGCAAAAGAACAAAGAAATAAAACCGAACGTCACTGAAATCTCGTAATGGAACAAAACCGTCAACCATTGAGATCTCGTAAAGGAACAAAACTGATTGTCATTGAAATCTCGTATACATGATAAGATTTACAAAATATACATAACACTATTAATCTAAGGGGGGATGGTGGCTTTACAGAGGGGATGCTTTTTGTATTTTGTTTTGTAATTCATATATATATATATATATTATCTTATATATATTTTTATAAGAACAGTTAACCTTGGTTCATAAGACATCATTAAAAATGTTTTATAATTCATATTTTATAAGAAAAGCTTATAAATGATATGAGTTTGATAAACATAAAGTATGGAACCAAGATGACTTTCATGTTTCCATTTTAATTAATATTCCAAATACTGATATATCATCCCCTATCTTTTTCCTCAAGTTTACAAGCAAGGCATGAAAATCCCCTAGTACGAGTAATGCCTTCACCTCATCCTGGATTAGAGATTTACTGACCGCTGACACGTGTGGCTCTTCTTCCCGTCCCAGTTCTTCCTAAACGAGCCTCCACAGCACGCCCGTCCACCATTAAAGTCTAATTGCACTCACACTGGAATTTCTGAAGAAAACACAATGTCAATGGACCAGAGGGAGGGTCAATTGCTAAGAGGATCAGTCAAGAAGAGGTGCCAACTGGAATTAAGTCATCTGTCCACATGCACATTGCTACCCTTGAGAACTGTTGGCTCATCATTTCAGTAACACCTGTCTCACTGGATGCCTCCGGTGGAAGAGAGCTGACCTCATGAGTTACAGAACTGATACGGTGGGTGAGGAACATGACCAGAGGTCTAGGTTATGACTACACAAGAGTCCAGCAGTAATGAACACATCTCCAGGAATGGCACCATCATCTCCATCCTTGTTTTCACCATCTCTAACCCGGCGGCCCGCGAGTCCTGGGAGGAGGCCGCCTTCACCTTTCCGATCGCCCTCTCCTTCTATAATGACTTCACCTAAACTATGGCAGAAAGCTGCGATATCACGTCTGGCTGAGGAGTTCTTCTGGATAGGAGGAAGTATTGTTGCATCGCCAAAATGGAGAATGGGCCAGATAGGTAAGAATTAAAACACTTGATCCCATATTTTTATTACAAATATGAAATTGTCTAATATTTCTGGGCGCAATTCAGTAACTTTCCAGCAGTTCTAAAATGTTATTGTTTTATACTTTATTCAGTTTTATGTTTAAGAGTCATTTTGTATGTTATTCACCTATTAATGAAGTACTTTGAGTGCACTTAAAACAACAAGACAGTGTCCTAAATTATTGGCCATCGTGAGAAATGCACCTCACGGCATATGGACACAAACAATCCCCGGAGATTAGACTGACTAGCTGCGTCACATGACCCCTCTGTCCTTGATCTGCTCCTTCAAAGCAACTTTTTGAAAGCATACCCTGAGTTGACCGTTAAAAGTAACCTTTGGTGACTCCTGGTCCATTACCATGTCGTTCTGGCATATATCGTTCTGGCATATACACAGAAATTAGCAGAAAAACCTTATTATAATAATATACGATATGATTCAACTGGTAGTGGTATATTATTGAAGTGTGGCACCTTAAAATAAAGAGATATTGTTCCCATAACAATACAAGCAAATTTTTGCATGTTTATAAGATGTTGTCTCCAAGTTTGTCATGATTGTAGTACTGTTTCCATGATGCATGCCAGCGCACTCTAAACAGCCTTACGAACCTTTGTGTGTGACGCAGCTATGTAATCTGATTGAGAAGGAACGTGATACAACTGCTTGAACAATTAAACTCTTGACATTAAAAAGATTTTCTCAAAGGGTTATTTTACCCAAAATGAAATTTCTGTCATTAATTACCCTCATGTTTTTCCAAACCCGTAAGAGCTTCATTCATCTTTGGAACACAAATTAAAAGTATTTTTCATGAAATCCGAGAGGTTTCTGATCTCCCTATACACAACAATGTCATAACAAATTCCAAGGCTCAGAAAGGTAGTAAAGACATCGTTAAAATAGTTCATGTTACTACAGTAGTTCAACCTTAAAGGGATAGTTCACCCAAAAATGAAAATTTGATGTTTATCTGCTTACCCCCAGGGCATCCAAGATGTAGGTGACTTTGTTTCTTCGGAAGAACACAAATGATGATTTTTAACTCCAACCGTTGCGGTCTGTCAGTCGTATAATGCATGTCAATGGGAACTCCATCTATAAGAGTCAAAAAAACATGCACAGACAAATCCAAATTAAACCCTGCGGCTCGTGACGACACATTGATGTCCTAAGACACGAAACGATCAGTTTGTGCAAGAAACTGAACAGTATTTATATCATTTTTCACCTCTAAAACACCACTATGTCCAACTGCCTTGCGCATCCGGTTGGTGAGGACAGAACGCGCTCTGACAACGGAAGTGACGTCTCGCACTCATTGAAGTATAAGCGCGAGAGATCACTTCTGTCATCAGAACGCGTTTTCAGACCTCACCAACCGGATGCGCAAGGCAGTTGGACATAGTGGTGTTTTAGATGTGAAAAATGATATAAATACTGTTCGGTTTCTCGCACAAACCGATCGTTTCATGTCTTAGGACATCAATGTGTCGTCACGAGCCGCAGGGTTTAATTTGGATTTGTCTGTGCATGTTTTTTTGACTCTTATAGATGGAGTTCCCATTGACATGCATTATACGACTGACAGACCGCAACGGTTGGAGTTAAAAATCATCATTTGTGTTCTACTGAAGAAACAAAGTCACCTACATCATGGATGCCCTGGGGGTAAGCAGATAAACATCAAATTTTCATTTTTGGGTGAACTATCCCTTTAATGTTATGAAGCGATGAGAATATTTTTTGTGCGCAAAAACAAAAATAACAGCTGTACTCAACAATTTCTTCTCTTCCCTGTCATTCTCCTATGCTGTTTACATTGTAAACACAATGCAGCACTTCCGGGTTCTACGCCAGAATGCTGGCTCATTATTGGCCAGCTCCTGCTTCAGCATCACACGCATGCATCATCATGCTTACGTGAACAGTGTCAGCCAATACTGAGCAGGTGTTCTGACGTAGAACCTGCACTGTTTAAAACATCAACAGCGTAAGTGACTGACAGGGAAGAGAATAAATGTTTTTTGCGCACAAAAAGTATTCTCGTCGCTTCGTAACATTAAGTTTGAACCACTGTAGTCACATGGACTACTTTAACAATGTCTTTACTACCTTTTTGGGCCTTGAAAAGTGCAATAACGTTGCTGCCTATGGGTGGTTCAGAAACATCTCGGATTTCATCAAAAATATCTTAATTTGTTTTCCGAAGATGAACGAAGGTCTTACCTGTCCACATGCACATTGCTATTATCATTAACGAAATGAATAGTGCTAAAATAAGTTTAAAGTAATATACAGACGGAAATCATAACAGTAGCCTGTTTACATGTCAGTAACACATGTGCAGCTAAACATTAATAATAAAAATCCTCTTTTGCAGTGGAGAGATGCATGTGCAACATGCAGGCTGGCTCTCAAATGATTAAATTGAGAGGAAAATCCAAGGCTCTGGTGCGCCTTTTCTACCTAGATGAGCACAAGTCCTGCATCCGCTGGAGGCCCTCCAGAAAACACGAGAAAGCTAAAAGTGAGTCAGACAGAAAACTGTGCTTGTGCTGCTGGGATACGTCAGCATGTGTTTGCTATTTTGAACACCACCATTAAATCGCTTGACAAGTGCAGTTTGCAGTTTATGTAGCCTACAGTACTGACTTTTGATAGAGAAAATATTAAAAGAATAAACTCTTGGCATGTTAGGAATGAAATACTACAGCTTACTCAATATTGCATAACTATATAATATGACTAAGTAATAAAAAATTAAAATTTATAATAATAAAAAGTCATGTTTTTATTTTAAATAAATAATGTACAATGTATACTAACTACTATTATTATTTATTAATATTATTTATATTTAAAAAATAAGTTAAACAGTAGTCATTATTAAGTAGAAAATGTTGTCACATGATCTCTTAACGTTGCATGTTTTATCTAGTGAGTGTAAAAAATGTCACGTTACAATCAAACACTGAGTCAAGAAACAAATGTTAAAAATCATGAAATCAAATGAAAAGTCGAACACACAGCATTGTGGGTTACAGTACCATTAAGTAAGCTCTGCACTGTTTATCCAGGTATTCTGTGCATATAGAAAATTATATAGAAAAACAGTATATTTAATCAATAGTGAGAAAAGTAAGGTAGTATACTATCTGAATGCCCTTGTTTTGCTACTTGCTAGGAGGTAAGTTTTCATTTTAGTGAGGGAATGACTCAAAAAATCCAGTATTTCTGCTCCATTTTCCTGGAAGAGTACATTTTAAAAGTGTATGTTTTCTCAACCTGTAGGAGTATATTAGCATATATATATAGCGTCAAGCTAAACACACGTGCTACAAGTTTTTTTTTTTTTTTTACAGACTATGGCTACAAGCCACATTTGAGTTAATAAGCTCTTTAATGAGTAAACATCTGGATTGGATAGTGTTTTATACAGCAATATTTTCTATATAGATTTTTTTGTCAAAAACAAAAAAACAAAAGCTTTGTTCAAGTCTGAAACACTAAAGAAATGATCAAACGCTCAGAGCGCTGCATTGTTTTTCCTTGTTCTTGGTTTATTCAGTCACCATAGACTCTATCCATGAGGTCTGTGAGGGGATGAGAACTGAGGTCTTCAGGCGATTTGCCAGCAATAACTTTGATCCAAACTGCTGCTTCAGTATTTACCATGGAGACCATGTGGAATCTCTTGACTTGGTTTCCACAAATGGAGAAGAGGCACGGACCTGGATCACTGGCCTTAAATACCTCCTGGCAGGCATCAGTGACGAGGACAGTCTGGCAAAAAGACAACGGACACGAGATCAATATCCTTTTAATTGTGTCCTCTGAGGGGGAAGGTCTGTCTGTCGGAGTGAAGGACTGAATCCACCCATAGCGCTCCCATGTGACCTGTTTCAGTTTGTGTGAATTGTGATGTGTTTAATGTAAGAGTGGATATTTCCTTACATCTTGTTGCAAATGGTTGAAACAGACCTTTTCAGAAGCAGACAAAAATGGAGATGGGAATCTGAGCATTGGAGAGGTTCTACAGCTGCTCCACAAGCTCAATGTGAACCTTCCAAAGCAGAAAGTCAGAGAAATGTTCCAGGTACATTATAAATATCTTCTCCAAATGTATTGTGTATGTGCAGAAATCCAAATTAAAAGAAGAAAGAAAAAAGTTAACAATCAAAATACAATACGTACAACATTATGTTGGGGAGTCGCTAAATACTATTAAATCAAAATTTTCAGTACTAATAACTGAGCTGATTTAAAAATTGTTTAACTTCATCCTTAAGCTTCACATTACAGTTCAAAAGTTTAAGGTTGGTTATGTTTTTGTCTCTTATGTTTACCAAGGCTGTGTTTGTTTGATCACAAATACAGTAAAACTCTAACATTGCAGAATATTATTACAATTTAAAATGACTTTTTTCTATTTCAATATATTTTAAAATATAATTTATTCCTCTGATGCCAAAGCTAAATTTTCAGCATCAGTGTCGCATGATCCTTCAGAAATCATTCTAATATGCTGATTTAGCGCTCAAGTTACATTTCTTATTATTATCAATGTTGAAAAGCTTAATACTATGATACATTTCCTGTACCAGGTTATATTGGTTTAAAATACTTCCACAGTGCTCTTAGCAAAGATACCAATGAGTGCGCTCAGTACGTATGTAGCATATGGTTCACTCTGAACAGATGGTGTTGTCTGAAACTGGTTTAGGTCTTAACTCTAGAGCCTCTAATCCTTAATGGAGACGTGTATTTCTACTGCAACCAAAACCAGAACACTACTTTCACTGAAAGTACAAACAAAAAAAAATAAAAAAAGAGGTGACCGGGGCAAAACCTGCTCAGTGAGGGTCTGTTACTGCCAGAGAAAAAGTTTCAAGTTCTAAGAATTTTTTTTTTTACCAAAATACAGTGCGTAGCATCTGGGTATGCAGGATAGGACTGGGCGATATGACCAAAATCTTATATCACGATATGAGTAATTTTATATCACATTAACGATATATATCACAATATAGTTATTTTTGCTTTAAATTAGATTTTTATGATATTAACATTTTCTATATCATTTAAATTTCATAATTGTCATCAATTTCAATATAATTTAAAAAATTAAACTTCAAGCACTAGAAAATGTATAAAGTAATCAAAGGTATAAAAAAACAATGCATAGTCTTTACTGTGTAAATTAAATATACATTTATTCTTATTAAAGTTACAAAAGCAAGCAGTGAGAGATTTTCTCTCTTTTTTGTTGTTTGATTAGCATTAATAATGACAGCAGGTAAATTTGGATGCTGTCCCTTTAAGACTGACTGCACGGAAGCCTTGTCTTTCTCAACTGTACCTTCACTTAAGACATAAATGGCTCTGTTTACTTGCAAATACGTGGTCACTTTGGCACATAGGTATGTGTATTTAACCGTTCAAGCCCAGTTAGGCGTCAAAAAGCACTCAGTTCAGTCCTCACGCGCTCTATGAGCAGCGGCTTCATGTCGCGCGCTTCTCTCAGACGGCGCTGAGAAACTCTCTTCAGAGAGCGCGTGCATATGCTGTAATGAGTTGTCTTTCACTGCAAATTGCACTTAAACGGTTTAAAACCACTTGTTTTTAAACCGCAATGCTTAAAAACTCATGCAAATTATAATCTTTCGTGACCACGCAACATAGCAACCTCACGTGAGCGTAACCTTGACAGAGACGATAGTCCAAAATCTCTATCAGTTGACAAATTTCAACCGCCTAATCATGTCTACCAGTATATCGCCCACACCTACTTATTGTGCTTAATACACTTTAACATCGAACACGTCTCTAATTCGCGATCGCCTTCTGAGAGAGGCAGGTTTCTTGCGCGCACTTTGGCAGTGTGCCAGTCAGCACGAGTGCTGCACCGAGTTCCTTTTAAGGATACATTTGAGCTTATAACTCTTTTAACATCAAACACGTCCCGCTCTTTATATTCACATTCATGCATTTCATCACTCTGAAGTGTCAATAGTGCAATATATTTACATACTACGATATATACAATATAGCAACGATAGACATTTTATTTCGTGGTAACGATATATATCGTCATATCGCACAGCCCTACCCAGACAGCAACATAGTGTGGCCCAGATCCGGCCCACATCTGGTACATATGGATTACACCTGGACCAGATGTGGGCTGGATCTGGGCCGACACTATGTTGCTGTCGGGGTAATGCAGGATATGTACGTGCAAATTATACTTTACGAAATATGTTTGAAATTATATTTCTATCTTATTTGAAAGAAAACTCTGTGCATTCACAGGAGGCCGACACTGATGAAAACCAGGGGTCATTGACGTTTGAGGAATTCTGTACCTTTTACAAGCTGATCTCGACACGCCGAGATCTTTACTTACTAATGATCACCTACAGTAACCACAAAGAGCACATGGACGTGAACGACCTTCACCGTTTCTTGGAAAATGAGCAAAAGGCTGGTGTGATTAATTTTGCTTATCATCACTTAGTTATTTGTTAAATATGCTACTCTTTTGATGGACATGAACTGTCATATATGTAAATGATATATGTTCTTTTTTTTCCTAGATGGTAAATGTGACTAAAGACTACTGCAAGATGATAATTAACCAGTTTGAGCCGTGTTCTGACAACCAAACACAAATGCTGCTGGGTATTGATGGTGAGAGACTCTTCCTGTGCGCTTCATCTTTTTTTATGGTTATTATAACATTGGACCTTTACTACATTTTTCTTGCTTTCTAAGGTTTCACCAACTACATGCGTAGTCCTGCAGGGGACATCTTCAACCCAGAACACTATCAAGTAAATCAGGACATGACACAGCCACTGACAAATTACTACATCGCATCTTCTCACAACACCTACCTGACTGGAGATCAGCTGCTGTCTCAGTCTCGGGTTGATATGTATGCATATGTGCTTCAGGCGGGCTGTCGCTGTGTGGAAGGTAGAAATACTTAAAAGCTTTTCCTTGTTATCAACATACTTTTATATAAAGTGTTGATCAAAGTAAAATACATTTTAATAAGGTTTTTACTATCATTAAACTGAGCATGAAAATCTTTGTCCAAATATTTAAATGTATAAGATATAAACTAAGCTATCAGGCTAATCGGTATCTATATGCTATGCTAGTACATAAGCTAACTAATACAGACATAAATGGTCAATATAACGTAGTTGAAACAGCATTTATCATAGCATGATTTTTAGGAATTGTAATCAGGCACTAAAGAGAGTTTGTCACTACACCGGCATTAAAATACACATAAAAGCACATAAAATTAAAATAATAATGAACGTAAATAACTTACAGAGCTCAGTTGTACCACCTAACTGCTGCAGATTCATTTTGGCGTTGATAGTGTTGACACAGAAATGCATAAATCCAGCTCAGAGTAGAACGTCACGGGTTGCCGGTTACGTCATGGCGTGAATGTAGCATAAGCTCGTTGTTTTGGATCAGGACGAACTGTAAAAGGGGCCATTTACACATCGCATCTAAAACGCGTGGTAAACGTGGCCGCTTTCTCCTTCTTTCCAAAGGTTTGCGCTCCCGTGGCATCTGTCATTGCTATGCAACCATGGACCGCGCTCTCCACGAGGACGAGGAAGTTTCAGCAAAGGATAAATTGATTTCTAGCCCTTGCATTAGCTTTATTACTAGATATATTTATGGAGATATAAAAACCACCCTGTACAGCTATGATCAGCTGTTGGCTGAGCTTTCGTTGTTTTGTTACGGAAAGGCCGAAGCTGATCGGTTGGTTCTTGTCACATGACCTGCGGTGCGCTTGCGGCATAGAGTACCTCAGGGATGACGTGTTTTTGTAGGCCAACCCGGAAGTTAGCGGCGCACGGGTTCCCTCGATCGAAAGCCAATGCATTTTTCCCATAGACTTTTGGAAAATCGCAAAAAATAAGCTGTGTTTAACAAAGGGTTATGACACTTGCACGTTTTGTCTATCAAGATAATCCTTCTAAGTTAACACAATATTTATACATTTTGAAGCCTAAATAAAGTCGTCAGATATAAAAAGCTAACAGTAGGCTATAAACGGACTACAGCACACCATGGTCACGGATCAACGTCACCACCACCAAACTTCCTCAAACTTTATTTAAAAAACAACTTTATTTAAAAACATGCTCGCTGATTATGATCTGCGCTGTGTATGAATACTTATCCACTTTTTCATGTTAAATGCTGTCCAAATGTCCTGTTTGTCATGATGACGTCTAAAGTCCCCGCCAAAGGAAGTAGTCCCTTTTAGCAATTTGTTAGCAACCGCCGTTTTTAAGACACAATAAAAGTTTAAAAAATCACAAGCGGGTTATAACTGGTGTGTTTTATGTCATAGATCAAAACGTGAAAATATTTAGAGGCTTTGTTTAGCAAAAACCCATTCAAAAAACCCATTGACTTCGGGGCGATGGAAGTCCTAAAATACTAACTCGCTTCCGGGTTTTGCCTACAAAAACACGTCATCCCTGAGGTACTCTATTCTGAAAAGTTGAGAATTTTTCATCTCGATGCGCCTGGAAAACGCACCGCATGCGTGCCGCGACCGCGTCGCTTCCATTATGAGCGCGCATGCTGCGCTGTTACATTTTAAATAACTAATTTGAGCGCGCAAAAGACGCGATATGTGAACGGCCCCAAAGGCGGCTGCTGTTCGTTTGCGCCGCTTGGTGACTGTCTGTCTACAAACGAACATTTTTTGGTCCTCCTGAGACTACCACAGATGATATATGTACATTTTTAAAATATTTTGACCACTTCTATCATCGATTGCCATCAGGATGTGAAGAGATTTTCAACCAGAATAACAAAAAGTGTTTATGAAAAGAAATTGCCTATACCCTAACTTTAATTTTCAAAAAATTATGATGTTCACAGATAAATTATTTTAATAAATACTGCAATGTAATGACTTTACAAAAAAAACGTGTTATCCTTCAACTAACGCAGTCTCTCTGTCTCTCTAGTTGACTGCTGGGATGGTCCTGATGGGGAACCTATTGTGCATCACGGTTACACACTTACCTCAAAAATCCTCTTTAAAGATGTTGTTGAGACAATCAACAAATATGCATTTGCCAAAACTCAGTAAGTGATTTATATTATATTATAAATTACTGTATTTTTTTTAAACTATATAAATTAATTAATTTAAAACATATACATATATAAAATAAAATATATTTTAATATTTTATATGCTTTATATTTCTTGTAATATAATATAATATAATATAAAACTAATTCTTCCACTGTCAGATACCCAGTGATCCTTTCTATAGAGAACCACTGCACTGTGCCTCAGCAGAAGAAAATGGCTCAATACCTCATGGACGTTCTACAGGACAAGCTGGACCTGTCAAATATAAATGTGAATGAATCCAGGCGTCTGCCATCTCCAGAGGTTTTGAAAGGGAAAGTACTTGTCAAGGTGAGCTAATATTTTACATTTGTCTTAGAAAACACTGAGTAAAGTTGAAAGTAGAATATTTCTGTGACCAAATCATGGGGGAAAAATGAACACTGAGGTGCTTTCCAGGGAAAGAAGCTGCCAGCAAACATTGATGCTGATGCAGAAGAAGGGGATGTGTCTGATGAAGACAGCGGTGAAGAGGAGGAGGAGGAAGAGGAGCAAATTAATGGAGATGTGAGATGCTTTTTCCTTTTGTCTACATTAGAATAATTGGGTTATTCCCCATCTGGAGTGTCTGACTAAAAACTGCAGTGTTCTGGTTTACAGACCACAGAAGGAGCACCAGAGACAGGTGATGAATCAAAGAAACGCTCACGGAGGTCGTTCATGGGCAGCTTCAGGCGCAAGGTCTGCAAACACTTTCCACTTGTCACATCACATTTCCATTTAAATAGGGGAAAATATCACAAAAGCAGAATTATACGGTCTAGATTGTTCCACAATCTGTGTTTTAGAAGAAAAAACGTGTGAAATTAAAAAAGAAGCCCATCCTGAGTGACTCTGATACTGAGCTGGAAACCCCAAGCGGTAATGATAAACAGGTCATCGACTATGGCAAGTGAGTATTTCAGGAGATACGGTTTGTTGTTGAATTCTCTGTGTACTGTAAAAAAAAAAAAAAAAGTTTAATTTATGGTAAAAAAATCTGTGGTTGCTAGAAATTCAGAATTAAAAAAAGAAGATGTTTCCAGCATTACAGGATGGCATTTTGGTGCCTGTATATTCATGATTGTTTATATAATGCAATAAATTTTATTTAAAGAATATAAAATATAACAGAAAGCCCCTATGTGCATAACTGAAAAAACAATACTATTTAAATTATATAAATCAATTGTGATGCATCACATAGAGACTTATGAAAACGTCTTTTTACTGTTTCAACAAAACGTTTTTTAAATTACAGAATATTTTAATAATAGCATATCATTTTTACATTATTGTACAGTAAAATTAATTCTCCATATATTCTTTCACTGTATATAGAAAGGTAGTAGTTTTATTGTAGCATTTTTACAAACATTTTTACAGTGTGTATCTAAATCTGTCCAGTCTAATGATATTCCATGTTTTATGGACATTTTTGCAGACGGAGGAAAACAATGAGACTTTCTCGCGCCCTCTCTGATCTCGTTAAATACACAAAGTCGGTGCGTGTTCATGATATAGAAACTCAAGGTAAGACCTCTATGAGCACAAACTGTAAATGTCTTCTTGATGTTTATGTCTAAATAAACCACGTTTGTGTTGCAGCATACATGTGCAGCTGGCAGGTCTCCTCCTTAAACGAGAGTATAACTAACCAGATTCTGCAGCTAAAACCTGCTCAGTTAGTTCGCTTCAATCAACGGCAACTCTTAAGAGTCTACCCCTCCAACTTCCGTGTCGATTCGAGCAACTTCAATCCTCAGCCTTTTTGGAATGCAGGATGTCATTTAGGTTTGAATTACCTTTTTTTCTTTAATTTATTATGAATTATTTTCTTTCTAATTATCATCAAAGCCTGTTGTTTTTCATTAATGATGAAACAGCGAAGACTTTGATTTGAACAGCCATGGATCACTGCTGGCAAATGGCTTTCTCTTTTTTCACAGTTGTGCCGTGCATTTGTTCGAAATGTTGTTTCATCTTTCCAGTTGCTCTCAACTATCAAACAGAAGGCCGTATGCTACAGCTGAACAGGGCAAAATTTGCAGCAAATGGAAACTGCGGCTATGTGCTGAAGCCAAAATGCATGTGTAAAGGTAAGATGGTTTCTCTGGAGTAAAGATAAAAAAGATACATTTCTTTGATGCGTGATTTTTATTATTTTCTTTGAAAGGCAATTTTCACCACACATAATGATTGTCCTCACAGGTGCCTTTAATCCTACGCTGGAAGACCCTTTGCCGGGACACAGGAAATCTCAGCTAGTGCTCAAGATAATTAGTGGCCAGCAGCTACCGAAGCCAAAAGACTCCATGTTAGGGGACAGAGGAGAGGTGAGTTCGCTCATACTTAAAATGAAAGTACGTAATATTGTGTAACATGTGTAACAGGCCTGTTTTGTTGTCCAGATCATAGATCCCTTTGTGGAAGTGGAGATAATTGGATTGCCTATTGATTGTAATAAACAGCAGACAAGAGTAGTAGATGACAATGGTAAGTACAAATCTAGATTGTGCAAACCAAATTTGGCAGTACTGATAATTCAAATATAATATCATCTATAAGGTTAGTGGTTGATTCATATGTGTTTTTAGTGACTGACACTGATGGAAACAGGACGTCATTATTCACCCGTAACACAATTTATTTATATTTTTCATTTAAATAAATGCCAGACAGATGTCTTTGTATTTTTTAAAGCACTTTGCCAAGTAAAAGGAAGATGACTTTTAAGAATCGTTCAGTCACTTAAAAAGATTCACGAGTCGTAAAATCAAATGAGGTGCATTCGTATGATTTTAAATCTTTAGTCTAGACAAACTCTCTGACTGAACCGCAAATCATTTTTTAGTTCTCCAAATGGAAATGAATTGTAATTAAAGATGATCATATATACACATATATATATACTTTTCTCGTGTTTTAATGCCATACTAACAGGTTTTAACCCCATGTGGGAGGAAACACTAGTGTTTACGCTACACATGCCTCAGATTGCCTTAGTGCGCTTTATGGTTTGGGATCATGATCCAATTGGAAGAGACTTCATTGGACAGAGAACCATAGCATTTAAAAGCATGATGCCAGGTAAACTACATGCCAATCAGTGACATTATTGCACAGACAATGTATACATTTACATTTTTGTCAAAAATTCAGTCAGTCAGCCTTATATTATATTCTTGTCCCACAGGATATCGGCATGTCTATTTAGAAGGTATGGAAGAAGCATCTATCTTTGTGCATGTTGCCATTAATGACATCACAGGAAAGGTAACTTTTGCATAATTGTAGCTGTTGTCAGTGTTTAGAAAGTTATTTTGACTGATTTTTCTGATATACTCATAACCAGGTCAAATCAAGCAACGCAGTAAAGCAGCTAATCCAGAAAAACCTTATGCAGACCTCTCAAGATGGCACAAGGACATCTTTCGGTGCAAACTTCCTGCGTAAAAGTGGAGCTGGAAAGAACCAAGCAAAAGTCGTGAAGGTCTCAGCCGACCGCTACAGCAAAGAGGACTTTCTGAACAGACGTTACAGTGATGACGTGAGCTCGAAGGACAGCAGGAGCACCTCACAGTCTGCGTCGTTGCTCAGAGGAGCTCAGAGTGAACCCCTGAAAAGGGCCCATAAGGTCTGTTTTCAGGAGCCGGAAGGATCTCATGAGGCACGGCGCCGCCTGTCCTCTATCACATGCTCTGGTGGAGCAGGAGTGGCTGTGGACTTTACCAACTTAGCATTTGATTCAACAAACAGTTCAGAACTGGACATTCAGACTTCTGAGGCTCAATCACACATTGCTGATAACAAGGAGTTGAGTGTTTCAAAACGAAATGAATTATCTCCAACATCTAAACAGGAGTGCGAGTCTACAGACTTACCGGTACCTAAGACGAAGGATCCTGCTTCTACACTGAATGAGCGACTCTTGTCGAAGCATATCTCAGGTGCTAAATCTGATATTGAGGATTCAGTGCAGGAACCTGGGATGTGTAAACTTCAAGAGAGCCATCTAAAAATTCAGTCAGAACCTACACAAGAGTGTGAACCCTTGAATTTCTATCCAATACCTGTTGGAGTACTAGATCCTTCTAGTGGAACATTAAACACCAGAAGCCTGGTGATCAAGAATAAATTCAGAACTTCTTTAGATGGCAGGCTTAACCCTCAGTGGCAACCAATGTCAATCCCCGCAACCCCTGCGCTGAGCAGACGCATGAATGACCCAGGCACAACATCTTCCAAAGATTCGCCATTTACAGGACGCAGATCACAAAGCGTCCCAAGACGCCGTCCGCCCTCTCCGCCAAACACATCTGGTCACATTAAGAAAGAATTCCTCAACCAATACCCTCTCCCACAGTGCAGTTACTCTGCACCAAAAAACCCTGCTCCTAATAATCACAACCTTGCTGACAGTGAATCAAGCAGCCTAAGTAGTTTGGACAGCCTTGACCTGAGTACTCTGCCATCCCGTTTCCCTGACAACCAGCAGCAGACAATGGGCACATTGCAGAGGGAAATGAATGCTCTGTTTGAGCAGAAAATGCGTGAGATTCACTGCCATTCACCACTGTTTTTCAGAGGTAAGTCGTAAGGCACAGAAAAGTGCCAAAGGGCCTTATTATGTTATTATGTTATTATTATGTTATTAAAGAGTTTGTTCACCCAAAAAAATGAAATTTCTATCATTAATTACTCACCCTCATGTCGTTCCAAACCCGTAAGACCTTTTTTAATCTTCGGAACACAAATTGGGATATTTTTGATGAAATCCGAGAGGTATCTGAACCACACATAGGCAGCAATGTCATTGCATCTTTCAAGGCCCAGAAAGGTAGAAAAGACATCGTTAAAATAGTCCATGTGACTACAGTGGTTCAGCCTTAAAGGGATAGTTCACCCAAAAATGAAAATTTGATTATCTATTATTTATGTTTATCTGCTTACCCCCAGGACATCCAAGATGTAGGTGACTTTGTTTCTTCAGTAGAACACAAATGATGATTTTTAACTCCAACCGTTGCGGTCTGTCAGTCGTATAATGCATGTCAATGGGAACACCATCTATAAGAGTCAAAAAAACATGCACAGACAAATCCAAATTAAACCCTGCGGCTCGTGACGACACATTGGTGTCCTAAGACACGAAACGATCGGTTTGTGAGAGAAACCGAACAGTATTTATATAATTTTTTACCTCTAAAACACCACTATGTCCAACATCCGGTTGGTGAGGTCTGAACGCGTTCTGATAACGGAAGTGATGTCTCGCACTCATTGAAGTATAAGCGCAAGACATCACTTCCGTCATCAGAAAGCGTTTTCAGATCTCACCAACCGGATGCTCAAGGCAGTTGGACATAGTGGTGTTTTAGAATGATATAAATACTGTTCGGTTTCTCGCACAAACCTATCGTTTCGTGTCTTAGGACATCAACGTGTCGTCACGAGCCGTGTTGTGTTCTACTGAAGAAACAAAGTCACCTACATCTTAGATGTCCTGGGGGTAAGCAGATAAACATCAAATTTTCATTTTTGGGTGAACTATCCCTTTAAAGTTATGAAGCACCGAGTATACTTTTTGTGCTCAAAAACCAAACAAAAATAACATGAACAGCGTCAGCCAATAATGAGTCGTAGAAACCTGGAAGCTCTGAACGTCACCTTGAAAGATGTAATGATGTTGCTGCCTCTGTGTGGTTCAGAAACCTTTCGGATTTCATCAAAAATATCTTAATTTGAGTTCAGAAGATGAACAAAGGTCTTAAGGGTGTGGAACGGCACGAGGGTGAGTAATTAATGACAATTTTCATTTTTGGGTGAATATTTGGGTGAATCTTTTCATGCTGGTTAAAATGTCTATGGCTTTATTTCTACCTCAGTAGAAATTTGACTGAGTTTAATTTGTGGTAGGGCTTTAATTTTGTTTTTGTATTTTTTTTTTAGATTCCTCAACATTGTAGAAAAAGCATGCATGTGAAACCTAAAAAGAAACAGAAAACAAAATTCCACACCACAGTTACTGTGACGGATATGGACATGCTACAGGAAGAAAAGTAAACACATAAGCAAATACATATTTGCATTTTATAAAATGCAAATATTACCTTGTTTAAATCTTAATCATCAGCTCATGTCACCTGGGCTCATAATTCATGTTCATATTTTTTCCCAAAAAGAGCCTGAAATGTTACATTCTGTCTTTTGCATCTGGAAGCTGCCATTTTAATTTAGATATAATGAATTTAAAGACTACACTAAACAGATGTTTCTGCTCATTTTTTGTTAAATAATGCAATCACACTTTGGTGTAAGTCCAAGTTTATTAATTCATTAATATACATGGTGCCAGAATGAATACCTCTTTTGTGACAGTAAAGAGGTGATATTTTTTTTACATAATTGTATGTATTTTCCCCATGTTTCAATTACAAAACAACTGTAATATGTTACTTGTCATTTTTACTTCTATAAAATATTTAACTTTTTATAGACATTTTTTCAGATGTCTCCAATCTTTGTCATTCATTAGCAAAATAGATTTTACATTTAACATTTTAGACTCATAATGATGGTCTAAAAAAATCTATATTGTTTTAAGTTGGAATGCATGATAATTATGTAAAATACAAACAGCTACATGAGATTTTGCTGCAAGATTCAGATTAAAAGGTGCCTCACTCGAACATCTAGAGTGAACAAACAGGTAGCTTGATTTAAAAGTTTTAAAAAATGAAAATTATGTATTAAAAACTCTGCAATCCAGTACATGTAATCTAAATCAGTTAAAATGTATAATCATTTTCTAATATGGGAAATAGTAATAAATCCTAACACCAGATAATGTACAGACCTATGAACAGTAAAGTCATTTTGCTATGTAAGACATACATATAGCATTGCTGTTGTTGAAACTTCTATGGCTTGTTCTTGTCTGAGGTTTCTTGGTCTCCCTGTGTGTTGGTCATTCTCAAACGCTGGCTCAGCTCCTGAGTCAAAACTGTGCAGCAGGATTTCTGTATGGTTGAGAACAGGTTTATTTTTTTTATAATGATCAAAAACACTTATCAAAATGTGCTAATGTACAGTTAAAATCTGTGCTGAAGTTTAACAACAATGAAAACAAGACAACTTTAAATGAGCTTCCTGGTGTGGAAGATTATTCAGATGTTAGTGTGTGTTTGTGTGTGTTTGTGTGTGTTTATATTGGCACTACTTGCCTTCTGCTCCCCTGCAGTGCTGCGAGACTTTGAGGTGAGTTCAAACAAGGAGAGCAGCACTCCAATCCCAAGGCCTATAGCCAGAACCAGGAATATGCCCTTCATGCTATGAGCCCTCAGAGACAATGCTTTGGCACTGTCCGGTATACAGCTGCTGGCCCACCACTTAGTGCGCAGATACGCCAGCTCCCCAGCCTCGCTCAGCTGCAGGATGGCCACGCTCAGGTTCTTCAGCATAGGAGATCCTGTTCCAAGAAAAAGACTGAGGCATCAAACCATTCACTGCAGCAAGAAACATCAAGATGTCTTTTGCCTCTCTTTAAAGAAAGTATACACCTTTAAAGTGCACTTATTATGCTTTTTCAGATATTACCTTTCGTGTATGTCATATAGCTGTTTGTGAATGTAAAAGGTCTAGAAAATGTTTTAAAGATCAAAGTGCAGCATAAATGAAGTTATTGTCTTACTGCCTGAAACGAGTTGTCAGCAATTCCAATGTTACTTCCTGCATGAACCTACATAGGTTTGTAACAAATATGTATAATTCCAGCTTAAAGTCTTCATTGTCTGCCTTGAACAACACCTACTTTGACCCTCAAATGTTTGGTTCATGTTTTCAACATGTCGAGAAGACGCTCTTTGAAATTATATCCACTTTGCATGTACTTTCAGAGGATGAGAACTCTTTCAGACACTGTGAGGAAAGAGGTGATGCTGATATATATTGTGTGAAAATGTGTTTTTTGACCTTGGATGTAAACCTATTATAGGAGCCCTCAAAAGCAAACCTTCAGAATAACATAATAGGGACACTTTAAAGGGATAGTTCACCCAAAAATGAAAATTTGATGTTTATGTGCTTACCCACAGGGCATCCAAGATGTAGGTGACTTTGTTTCTTCAGTAGAACACAAATGATGATTTTTAACTCCAACCGTTGCGGTCTGTCAGTCGTATAATGCATGTCAATGGGAACACAATCTATAAGAGTCAAACCAATCGTTTCGTGTCTTAGGACATCAATGTGTCGTCACGAGCCGCAGGGTTTAATTTGGATTTGTCTGTGCATGTTTTTTGAATCTTATAGATGGAGTTCCCATTGACAAGCATTATACGACTGACAGACCGCAACAGTTGGAGTTAAAAATCATTTGTGTTCTACTGAAGAAACAAAGTCACCTACATCTTGGATGCCCTGGGGGTAAGCAGATAAACATCAAATTTTCATTTTTGGGTGAACTATCCCTTTATGTTTTTTAACTACATTCATTAAAAACAACTGCACAAATCAGTTTGTCTCACCGAGAGGAGTTACAATGCTGTAACCTCTCATCCCGATGACCTCATGCGCACGGACCAGTTCACAATGCCGTGCCACAGCCAAATCCAGGGACACCGATTCTCCAATGAAAGCATAATTTCCTTCCTTTGCTCTCTGGACACCCTCATCCATGGAGGACACAAAACTCTTCCTGCGCTCCATGTGCTCATAGATACGACGGTAAGATGGGTTATTTGAGTTCTGTTCAAAAAGCGTGTTAACATGTAAAGAAATCTTTCTGTAACATCTGGCAGGAATGAATTTTACTAATAAGAAAAATGTGCAGATATGATTCATGTGATCAGACCTTAAAGAAGGCGAGGGTGGAGGAGCCAGCAAGTGTTCCATATTCTATTACTTCCTGATTGGCCAAGTCCTCGAACCCTTTAATCATGAGCGGAGCAGAGTCAGACCCCTGAGAGGAACTAAGACTGGAAAAATAACAAGCCAGGAGCACGACGGCAAACAACCACCAGGTACAACTGATAACCCTTCCTGACAGAGCTTTAGGGTGAGGGCCTGCACCTGCAGAAAGCAAAACAAATGAGAGGAAAAGATGTTATCCTTCCTTTATCACAGACTGAAAAGTAATTCAGATGGAAGAATAGCTGCAGGCAGCAATAAAAGGCCAAGTACACCAGTGAAATATACCTTGTATGCTGAGTATTCTTGTTATTGCATGTTTTATGCATATTCCTGTTTTTAAAGACAGCTGGTTCAAAGGATAAAAGTATATTATTGCTTATTTCTTTTGACAAGAAGGAGGCACAGGCATAAATCTTTGCAGACTCTCTAAGGGCATGGTGCGATGACATTTTACAAGTTTTGGTTTATCCACCAAAGCATGTCTAAGACAGAGCTTCACTTCCTGTTTAGCGTCTAGAGGTGTTAAAGGTGCATAAATAAAAGTTAAACTGAAATACACTACCAGTCAAAAGTTTAGAAACATTACTATTTTTAATGTTTTTGAATGAAGTCTCTTATGCTCATTAAGGCTGCATTTATTTCATAAAATTACAGAAAAAAACAATAATATTGTGAAATATTATTACAATTTAAAATTATGGTTTTCTATTTTAATATACTTTAAAATATAATTTATTTCTGTGATGCAAAGCTGAATTGTCAGCATCCTTACTCCAGTCTTCAGTGTCACATGATCCTTCAGAAATCATTCTGATATGCTGATTTATTAATAATGTGATCTGAACTAATTTTGGTGAAAATTCCACAAATTTTGCAGTAGTATAGAGAAAAAAAGGGAACCAGATTAAAATGGCCAAAAAAAGGATGTAAAGGATATTGAAAAGATCATAAAATGTAGTATTCTGCATTCGAAGAATCGGGACTATGGGCTTTTCAGTGCGTGATCCCTAAAATCTGCTATAACATTAATGTTGAAGATTACCTTGCAGACTGAGGGCTCCTGCAGCGTACCATAAACTGTGGAGGAGTGTGAAGCGATTTGGCTCTGTCTCCGGCTGACTCCATTCACATGGACTCAACCTTGATATAATGAGACAAATGCAGAAATCAGCTTCAGTTCAGACAAAATCCTATTCATCCTAAACCAGTGTAGCAGTTTTACTGATTGTATTGTGTTGAACGTTTTGTGTAGTAAATGAGTAAGTGCTCTTGTTCTCTGCGTCTCTGGTGTTCTGCTCATTTCTCTGACCTTCCCACAATGCAGATGCAGACTGCAGTCACAAAGTATGCAATCAGGATGCCGAACCAGGTCTCCCCAGAGAAGGGGGAGAGGAAGTCAAAAAAGCCGGCCTCCTCAGAAACGATATCTTTGCGGAGGAGGATACTGATTCCGGTCTGCATGTAAGGTTTTGTCATTCCCACAGCCTTCTCGCGGGCAGCGGTGAGAGTGAGGGGAGCCACGGCGAGATCGGCTTCCTGAGAACAAAATACATGGAAGGTTTGACACTACTTGAGAAGGATTAATGTCATTGAGATGATTTAATTGCCATGCTGATTTTAGATTTATATGCAGCAGTACAATATGTGCTATTGTGTATTCTTCTGTAAAATGCATAACATACCCCTCTAACAACCTCCCCAATCATTCCGTTCCAGTTTCCACTTTCATCCTGCCGGCCATACGATCCGTCTTTCACCAGGTGAACTTTGTATTTGAAACCCAGTTTCTTAGCCAGCTCAGTGAGCAGATCCATACAGTAGCCTTCTAACTGCGAACCTTTGCTCATTGTGTAGGGGTCTTGCTGAAAATCAAAAATTAAAGTTGTTAATATAATACGAATAATCAATGTGTATAATGTAAATAATACAAAATAATATCATATTTCATAGTTATTTTAATTTTTACCTTTATGGTGGTAACTGTCAGTTCTTGCCTTGCTGAAATGAAAAATTAAAATTAATTTATTATGAATGCAAATATATGTACGCTGTCATTTAAAAAGTGTTTGTTTTGTTTTGTTTTGTTTTTGAAAGAAGCTTCTTATGCTCACCAAGGCTGCATATGTGATATAACACAGTAAAAATATTATTATTATTTTTCCTAATTTAATATATTTTAAAATATAATTTATTTCTGTGATGCAAAGCTGAATTTTCAGCATCATTACTCCAGTCTTCAGTGTCACATGATCCTTCAGAAATCATTCTAATATGCCGATTTGGTGCTCAAGAAACATTTCTTATTATTATCAATGTTGAAAACAGTTTAGTATTTTTGTAGAAACTGTGATACATGGTGAATAAAGAACAGCTGTTGTGTCAAATAGAAATCTTTTATGCATCCTTGCTGAATAAATGTATTAATTTCTCTCAAAACAAACCATACTGACCCCAAAATTTTTGAACGGTAGCATAGACAAAAACTAAAAAAATCTCATCGCAGGCTTCTGTCCATAACATAAATAAGCGTGTCGGCTAAACCAAAAAGTTAATTGAAATTTGAAGGCATTGAAGTCCATAAACAAAACAGCGTCCTACTGAGTCAACACATCTGAAAAGCTTAGATCTGTTCAAGAGTGTGTTTGTTCAAAAGTGACCTCAAGTTGACATAGAAAGACATGGCCAAGATTTCTGTGGCTCCTCTATTGATCTGCCAAATCAGTTCTCTGGCTGGGAGTCTTGATTTCCTGCTGCATTTGTGTCACAAATAGCTCCATCTTAAATTAGCCAGAGTCATCAGAGAACCTTTTGTTCGGCAGCCATCTTTAGCAAAAAAGCCACATCCTCGCTCAGTCTGCGAATCTCAGGGAGATAATGATGAGTGAATGGCACGGCTGCGTTTGATGCCCTCTTAGGCAGCTTCCGGGTTTCCGGAACCCGCAAAGTTTGGCTGTGTTTTTCTTCTTTCTCAGAAGTGCGAGACAACAATCTCATTGCAGGGCTGAACTGTGACTAATTGGAGTTACTGTTTCTGTCACTCGATCACGAAGGCCTGGTCAGGGCAGTCAAAGAGTATCCGAAGCTAAAGTTAAGCGAAGCCCTCAGGGCTCCATCAACACCATAGAGTGATGTTGACACTCATCAGCTCCTCCTATTGAATTTATGACAGACACAGAGGGTCCTCGACGTGCTCTCATAGCTTGGCATGTCTTAAACACTGTTCTGCTTGTTCAAGGCTTTGAATTGATTTATAACTGTTTTTGAGAAGGTTTCAGCTGGCTGGCTTCCTCTCTGTCAGAATGGGGTTTGAAGTGTGCCAAGCAGGATGTGGTCACTATCTTTGATGGTGTGCCTAGCTGACTGTTCAGCCATTTATCATATGACAGGCCTGTGAAATTCAAGAACTTCACACAGCGAGGACAAGGCGAGTTGGCACAGATTTCATAATAGCTGCTGTTTCTGAAATTACATGAGATGTCGTAAAAATAACGAATGCTTCTATTGTGTCCATTGAGAAAGAGATGCGATTCTAAGATATAATTGTGCTGTATGATGCCATTACATCATAACAATTTCACATGAGACAAAAAACTGCTATATTTAACTTTTACATTACATATCCATATATTAACAATCAAACTTTGGTACCTGCTATGCAGATCTCTGACCCCAGCAACAATACTATGCCTAAAGAGACAATTCCCGACATATTGCTGACTCTGACCTGCAAGCCAAACAGACAATCTGACTTATTTAAAACATAAACACAAATATTTATATATTTAAATATGTTAAATCATATGCAATATTACAATAAAAAAAAATATGTTCACCTAATAGCCTAGCCTACATATCAACACATAAATTGTAAATAACACGTACAACCAATTACTCCTTAAGAAGACATGTATTTGTTTAACTGCATTTTATATTAGTTCTTGCTGCTTAATATTATGTTGAGGTTAATGACAATAATATTAGTTTTCACAATGCATGAGCAAAAACATTATTTTTACAAAGACATTTTCAGAGTTTCCAGTGTACTTCAAATCAAAAAGACAATGCAGTAACTTTATAAATCAAACCACACCCTACTAGTTTCATACTTACCATGATGTCTGCAGTGAAATTCCACTGTGATGGGTCTGCACTGACACTGACGCTGATCAAGACAGTGGTGTGGTTTACAATAATGAATTAGAGGGCTCCCACTAAAGGCTTGGGAAAAGCCAATGAGTTTCAGGGGGTGGAGAAAGTCATCCAAACACTTATAATGAAAAGTGGGTTGATAGAATATTCTAGGGCAAGATGAATTATATATCTGATATTTTCCAAGAATATATTAGACACAGGCGATATGGAAAAATCATGCAATTTTGATTTTGACATTTGTGTCCGGTTTCAATGTCCTAATATTGAATATAATAAATAATATAATAAATTGCATGCCCTTCGACACCAGTGTATCTGGGGGAAAAAATGATCAAGCATTCTTTGACTCACAGGAGCAGCATAAAGTGGACAAAAATCACATATGCAATACCATTAAAAGATAGTCTTATAGATAGAAAATGGAAAGGATGATATAATTTCAAGTTGTTTAAAACTTGAGATTATTTCGTTAAATAAAACAAAATAATAATAATAATAATAATAAAGTGGACAAAAATCATGACCCTGGACCACAAAACCAGTAGCACGGGTATATTTGTAGCAATAGCCAACAACATTGTATGGGTCAAAATTATCGATTTTTTCTTTTATGGCAAAAATCATTAGGATATTAAGTAGAGATCATGTTCCATTAAGATATTTTGTAAATTTCATATCGTAAATATATCAAAAAATTATTTTTGTAAGTAATATTCCTTGCTAAGGACTTCATTTAGACAACTTTATAGGCAATTTTCTCAATATTTTCATTTTTTTGCACCCTCAGATTCCAGATTTCCAAATAGTTTTCGAAATATTATCCTATCCTAACAAAGCATACATCAATGGAAAGCTTATTTATTCATAAATCAAAAAAAAATTGACCCTTATGACTGGTTTTGTGGTCCAGGGTCACATATTCAGAGGAAAATGTAAAAGATTAAATAATCTCAAATTATTTAAAACTTAAGATTGTTTCATTAAAAAAAATGAACATAATAATAATAATAATAAAGTGCACAAGAATCACATAAACAATACCATTAAAAGACAGTCTTTATATGTTCAGAGGAAAACTGAAAGGATAAAGTAATCTCAAATTGTTAAAAACTTGAGATTATTTCATTTAAAAATAATAAAGTGGCCAAAATCACATATACAATAGACCTACCATTAGATCTTTATATAATCTCTTCAATGGAAAACGGAATTTATGAAATTGTTTAAAACATATTAACAATGTAGGCTATTATTATTATTGTTATTATTATTATTAGCTATTGTGTCGACTGTTATTAAGAAATGTTCTTTTCCACAACAAACCATACAATACACGGGCGTTTTATGTAGCTTGTGAACATGGAGTCTATGCGCGCAAACATATCAGGGAAGTCTCTCTTGTTGTTTTTCTTACCGCTCACAGCCTCTATTGGCTTTGGCGAGACTCCGTGGCCTCACGATGATCATTTCCACCAATGACAGAACAGTGCGCATGATGCGCGCGCCAAGTGCAAAGCCCAACGCGGAGAATTCGCCTTTTTTTCTAAAGGGGCGTATTTTTCTTGCCAATTTAATTACAAACCAACGTTCAATGCACACGATACACTCTGCAATAATGTCAGGCGCCTATTTGAAACACTCGGGCACCATGTCAAGGTGATAGTGTTGTGTAAACAGCCGGGATGTATGTTTAGAAACGTTTTTGTAGGAAGTCTCATCAATGGAGGGTTGAGGAAGCCCGTCTTGCTACAGAAGAGGACGCTGTCGCCCCTGGATATGACCGGCATTCCCTATCGTTTCAAGCGATCGATAAAAGAGTAAGTTTGCTGATTTATTCTGCACTGCTTTCTATAAACAGTAATGTCGCGGGGGCAGGTAGCGCTGCGGTTGCTTGCTTGTTTGCACTCTCCAAATATGGCTCCAGCACTGTAAGGCGCTCATTTACTAGCTCTGCCTTGGCTGACTGTACACGGCGCTTTATTACATACAAGTGCTTTATTCTCTGCAGATACACACACGGCATTGCATGCAACGGAGCTATAGCGTCATATGCAATTATTTGTCGTTTGGTTGATAAAGTGTAAATAAGGCATATTGCACCGTCAGTTTGTTATCAGGAAAAACAATCGAGGTTGAGACTGTCCATCAGCCCTGCTAAAATGGCTGACTCGTCTGTCTCGCTTCAGGATTGGTATTTAGCGCTCTGCAACCGAACTACGTCAACTGGGTCGAGGAAAAATTGAAGGTCTGCTCGGTGATTGGCTCGAATAACACACGTGATATGAGCACGGCATCCTATTGGTTCGCCTGATATACATTTATTATAAAACGTTGCAAATGGAGAGACGCGCGTGCACACTGTAGATGTGTGTCTGTTCATTTGAGAAACTCGTTATTTAGTAGTTTTAAGATGTATATTGATATCAATGAAGCATTTATTTTTACTTTTTTATATTATAGCATACACAACATGAAGGAATGGAGTCTCTGCTACATTTGACAGTTAATGTTTTTATTCAAATGTGCTTATTGACAGTCCTATTATTGCTAATAGCAGTTAAAACCACCTCAAGATGGTTTGATGTTTTTTATGGTAAGGCAAGACAAAGGGTGAATAGGGTAAAAAAAAAAATTAACTAATAGATATCACCGTACTTCCCCTTTGTATAATTACAAATGTTTTGTTGCAAAGTTTTCTGAAATGTTATGATTATATATGCACTAATTTGTGTACATGTAGAACAGAAATCAACATTTGATAAAACCAGGTTTAATTTTTTTTATTATTATTATTATTTTTATTTTGTTGACATGTTAGAGTTTTTACAGAACGGATTTTGGATACCTCTTTATAGTATTTACCTCTTTTTAGTCCATAAATCAGAAAATGCTGTGAAGAGCCAGAAAAAAAAATCAATGTTTTCAGGAATAAAGTGTTACATAAACCAGACTAATTATATATAGACGAGCCTCTCTGTAAAAACCTTTGGAATATAAATGGGAATAAACCTGGAAATTTTGCTACTGAAGTGGAGATTTCTGGCTCAGTGCATAAGACAAAAATCTTTGAGAAAACAGCCTTTAAATATGTGTACTGTATTCGAAATCAACAGATATAAATAGATAAAGTGTACTAAAATAAACACTTCGATTAGTCTGAACGAAGACATGTTATGAAAGTGAAATAGCCCAAAATTTCAAAATTGGCCAGTCCATGAAAAAACAATGGTTTTGCCTAGAGTGTCTTGCCATAAGAATTTTATCAACAATATCTGGTCAATATTTGCAATATATATATTTCTATTTTCACAGGTACCTATGTCCATTCATATTTTGAGATTTATATAGAGGATAACTTCAATGAGAAAGTTAAGGAAACGAGTTGGCCAGTCCAGGGCTGGAGGCTTTGGCAGAGGAATGGTCAGAGGAGAGGATCAGGGTCAAGTCGGTCCATCCAGCCATGGCGACATGGACGCTCTACTCTGTCCACCATCTCCATGCAGACTGAACTTCTCTATGACCAGAGACACACTTACGTATGCGCAAGCTCAGAAAATGGTGGAGATTGAGCTGGAGGGAAGGCTTCACCGGATCAACATCTATGACCAGCTCTCTGTCGTAACCGAGGACGAAATGCTGGCTCAGGATCTGACGGAGTGCAACAGTAACAAAGAGAACAGCGAGCAAAGACAGGGAAACAAACAAACTGTGTCTAAAAACAAGCGGAAAGATGGAAAACACGCAGCCAAAAAGAGATCTGGCTCTCAGTATGGCTTGCAAAGCCAGGTTGCTCATTCGCAAATCCCCCTGCCAAAGCCTACGTTTCGTAAGGTGGACACTTTCACGGCCTCAGAGGCCCCTCCTCTTCCTGTGGCTTATTATCGCTATATGGAGAAGTCAGGGGAGGAGTTGGACAACGAGGCTGAGTATGACATGGACGAGGAGGACATGGCTTGGCTAGAGATGGTGAATCAAAAACGTGTGTCCGACGGCCACGCTTCCGTCCCCCCTGATACTTTTGAATTACTGATTGACCGGCTTGAGCGAGAGTCCATTTTGGAGTCCCGCAGCCAGGCGCTGTCCCAAAGCACCATCGACGAGGATGCCTACTGTTGTGTTTGCCTTGACGATGAGTGTCTCAACAGCAACGTCATCCTGTTTTGTGACATCTGCAACCTCGCCGTGCACCAGGAATGTTACGGGGTGCCTTACATCCCCGAGGGTCAGTGGCTGTGCAGGCGCTGTCTGCAATCCCCGTCACGACCCGTCGATTGTGTCCTCTGCCCGAATCGGGGAGGTGCATTCAAACAAACCAGCGACGGAAGTTGGGCCCATGTCATCTGTGCCATATGGATCCCAGAAGTGTGCTTTGCCAACACCGTGTTCCTGGAGCCCGTGGAGGGAGTGAAGAACATTCCTCCTGCGCGATGGAAGCTCACCTGTTACCTGTGCAAACAGAAAGGCAGGGGGGCGTCTATTCAGTGCCACAAAGCAAACTGCTACAGGGCGTTTCATGTCACTTGTGCCCAGAGAGCTGGTCTCTATATGAAAATCGACCCTGTGCGGGAGACCGGCACGCACGGCACCACTTTTACTGTGAAGAAAACCGCTTATTGCGAGAACCACTCGCCCCCTGGCACGGGCACCGAGGGGGATGAAGACAATGGGTTGGTGGGGGGCAGGGGTAACAGAGGTCAGAGGTCGTACACATTAGGCCCTCCGCTGCAGCAGAACCAGAATGGCCGGAAAAAAGGTTCAGCCACACAACAGAAGAAAACGCAGAAGAACGGGACCTCGCGGAAGACAGGAGTGCCCCTACTGTTGGTGCCGCAGATACCCTCTTTTAGGTAAATATTTACGTCTGGTCTTTTGATCTTACCTCACTGTTAGCCCAGCAACATATTTCTGCTTAAAATGGCAAGCGCAGTTAACAGTGAGTGGTGGTGGTGTGTCAATATTTTATTAAAATGTAAAAACTTTAGCAGTGCTGTACCGACTCGTTATGAACTAATGCCGCACAGATGATAGGGCGATTTGACCAATCAGATGAAAGGGTCAGTTCACATGCTCGAATGAAATATTGAAGCCATGAACTGATTAATAAACCACAAACGAAAAAGGAGATATCGAGCCGAAATCTTGTTTTACGTAACAAAACAAAACAAAAAATACAGAAAAACGAAATTTCGAAAATTCAGCTTTGTCATCACAGGAATAAATTACATTTTAAAATATAGTAAAATAAAAAAAATGTTAATTAAAATTGTAATAATAATAGTATAATTGTAATAATAAGAGTATTACTGTTTTTGCTGCATTTTTGATGAAATAAAATAAAATAAAAATTGATGAAATAAATACATTTCTTTCAAAAACAAAAAAATATTTGATTATTAATAGTGTTATGGCAATAATAACAAACAAATATATACTTGAAAGCATTACTATTAGGATACATTGAGATGCTTTTGAGGGGGAATTTTCCTCATCCTGGTTTAATAAAAAAAAAAAAAAATCAAAATTGGGTACCAGGCATGTTTCAAGGTCCCTCACAAGCACCTTTAGGTCTAGTTGGTAATAACTAGTAATAAACACTTAGTGTTTATATTCCTAATGGATAAAATCAAAATAGTTTATTGAATAGTCTGTTTCACTCAGAAATGAGTCCCTTTACAGAAGAAAAATGGGAATTGTGAATGTTCCATGTTGAATTTAACAAATGACCTTGTTTCATATTTTTTTAATAGGCTCAACAAGATTTGCACAGGAGTCTCTGTTGAAAGGAAAAATCAGTTTATGCAGAGACTCCACAATTACTGGCTGCTGAAGCGTCACTTTCGCAACGGAGTGCCACTCATCCGCAGGCTCCATTCTCATCTACAGGCTCAGAAGTCTGAGCAGGTTAGTGCTTTAACACATTACTCTATTGCTGACAGTAAAGAGTGTCTTATACTCAAACTTATACTCAACTCTTAATAACCAAGCCCACACAGAATCTACGACAGCAGAAAACACTGCAGATTTTCAAAAATTTGCAGCACTCATCATCGTTTCCCTGCCCCAAGTTTGTTCGTTTGTTAAATAAATATTATGGCTAATTTGATTGTTTTCAACTACAAGTAACACACTTAAAGGGATAGTTCACCCAAAAATGAAAATTTGATGTTTATCTGCTTACCCCCAGGGCATCCAAGATGTAGGTGACTTTGTTTCTTCAGTAGAACACAAATGATGATTTTTAACTCCAACCGTTGCGGTCTGTCAGTCGTATAATGCATGTCAATGGGAACTCCATCTATAAGAGTCAAAAAAACATGCACAGACAAATCCAAATTAAACCCTGCGGCTCGTGACGACACATTGATGTCCTAAGACACGAAACGATCGGTTTGTGCGAGAAACCGAACAGTATTTATATAATTTTTTACCTCTAATACACCACTATGTCCAACTGCCTTGAGCATCCGGTTGGTGAGGTCTGAAAACGCGCTCTGACAACGGAAGTGATCTCTTGCGTGTATATGTCAATGAGTGCGAGCGATCACTTCCGGCATCAGAGTGCATTCAGACCTCACACACCGGATGCTCAAGGCAGTTGGATATAGTGGTGTATTAGAGGTAAAAAATGATATAAATACTGTTCGGTTTCTCGCACAAACCGATCGTTTCGTGTCTTAGGACATCAATGTGTCGTTACGAGCCGCAGGGTTTAATTTGGATGACTGACAGACCGCAACGGTTGGAGTTAAAAATCATCATTTGTGTTCTACTGAAGAAACAAAGTCACCTACATCTTGGATGTCCTGGGGGTAAGCAGATAAACATCAAATTTTCATTTTTGGGTGAACTATCCCTTAAACCATGTTTAAATTCTGCAGATTTTCTCCCAAAATCAGAGCAGAAGAAGGACAATATTATCACATGTTGTGTGTTAAAAGTCTAGAGATTGCCTGTATGTGCATAGTATTTCAAGTTTTTTTCAATTACTTTTCAGAGAGAGCCAGACACAAAGTTGCAGGCTGTCAGGGAAGAGCTGAAGTATTGGCAGAAGCTTCGACAGGACCTGGAAAAAGCTCGACTTCTTATTGAGCTCATACGAAAGAGGGAGAGACTTAAAAGAGAACAGGTGACACAGATCCCCTCATGTCTATAATGTTCTTTTGTTACGTTCTCTAAAAACCATCACTTAATGAAAACAAGCGTGCAGTATTTACTAATTCACAGAATCGATTTAACTTGGCACTCTTCTCTCGTCAGATGAAACTTCAGCAGGCTGCGCTGGAGCTGCAGCTCACCCCTGCGCTGGTGTTTCTGCGCTCTACACTGGAACAGCTGCAAGAGAAAGACATAGATCATATTTTCACCACACCAGTCAATTTGAAGGAGGTAAGGAAATAATTAAAGCTTTTTAAGCATTTTGCACAGCCATTTTGCACCGCCATGTTTTTACAGTAGCCCTAAACGGACAAACTGCTCTACAGAGCGTCTATTAACGCTATCTCGCTGTCAGATTAAATGCCTTGAACAGCTAGCTGCTTCACTACTCTTACCTTGTACTAATTAGCATGCAAAAAAGATAGCTAAAGTCAGCGAATAAAACACTGACACAATGATGAACAAGTAACAATAATATTTGCAACAACATATAATTTTACTGAATAATTAAATTAAGAAATTATATTTACTTATCTTTGTAAAGAAACCTCATTGCTTGACTGGCTACTCTCTGCTGTCTCCAACGACATCTTTGTCCTGTGTTGGCCACTGTAGCTTCTGTATGTGCTTCAAAAGGGAGGGGTGAGCGGTGGACCGAGCGATTTGCAACCTCACCGCTAGATGCTGCTAAAATTTACACTGATCCTTTAACAGATGCAACTTTTGATCTTAAAAATGTATTAGTAAATGTTGAGATTAAGATTAGTAAATGCTGTAGAAGTATTGTTCTTTGTTAGTTCATTTTTATCTAATGTATTTAACTAATGTTAACAAATGAAACCTTATTGTAAAGTGTTACCAATAACTTTAAATGTGAAAGATTTAAGATATTGTATAAAAATACAAGTGGGCAGTCATATTTTAATATGCTCATTGTGATGTCAATGCCATGACCCATTTTTACAGCTTAGTTTCCATAGTCTGGGTGAACTTCCCGCTGAGAATATTAGAGTGTCTACATTGTAGATTGACATTTTTATTTTAAGAGTGCAAGGAAAATCCTTTTTCCATATATCCTCTTTAATGTTTTCCCAGGTTCCAGATTATCTGGAGTTTGTTACTGAGCCGATGGACTTCTCTACAATGCATGACAAACTGGAGGCCCATAAATACTCATCAGTGGCTGACTTGGAGAATGATTTCAATCTCATGATATCCAACTGTCTGAGGTACAACTCCAATGACACAGTGTTCCACAAAGCTGCCATGCAACTCCGAGAGGTGGGCGGAGCTATCCTGAGACACGCCCAACATCAGGCTCTCAGCATAGGCCTTGATCCTAGCACAGGCATGCACCTGCCAGATAAGCCCAGCGCGCACAATGCCACAGTCTCCTGGTGGGATGAAGGTGAGCTGCTTTCCAATGCCAACAGTAGCCAAAACAGTGTACAGTCTTTTAATGACGTGATTAAGCTTTCAGTAAATGCTCTCTTTATCACCCTCATGTCATTTTAAAGTTTCAAAAAGGCATGATAAAAGTAGCCCATGATTCTTCTGTTGCAATGCCTGATTTTAATCATAAACAAATTCTCCCATCAAATGATTTACAGTTGACTTGCTTTTGGACCCTGAAAATCGCGTGCACATGTGTCCTGAGGACCAGCTGAAAACCCTGCTGGACAAACTGGATCTGGTGGCATCTATGCGCACAAGCGGAGGTCGTACAAAACGCATGCGCCTGCTGCGCAGAGAAATTAACAGCCTCCGTCACAAGATCAGCCACCAGGACCGCAACTCACGACTGCTGAATGGGAAAATTAGAGAGGAGAAGAGCAAAGAGGGAAAGAGTGAGGAGAAGATGGATTACATAACCTCTAATACAGGTAACTTCAACTTAAGGTACTTAAGCTTATAATTTCACTTAGTTGCCAACATATTTTTTATTTGATTTCAGCTTACTTTCAATTAACAATTTTGTAAAATTGTTTTAGTTAATAACTAGAATGGTTACTATTTGTTACTTTAAACTGTCCCACAATTAGCTTTTTTTTTACTGAGGCACAAATAGACCCTGGCAGAAAACTTACAACCCAGTCCAATTGATTTTTTTTTTTTTTTTTTATAAACTTAAGACTTTTTTATAAGTTATCTAAAAATTTAAGTTAATCATTCATTTCCTTCCACGGTTGAAGACCCCAAAAAATCAACATCACAGAAAGTGCAAAAACCCACTTGCCCAGCCTCTTCACCTTTACCTGGAGATTCTCCACCAAACCCGCCTATGTTCTGCCTTGAGACGGGACGGACCACCACTCCAGCGCAGTCAAATAAACCTGGCAGCAGAAAACAGAGGGCGAAAGGAAAAGAAAGAGGCCTGAGAGAAAATCACGATCAGACTTTAGAAGAAGATGAGAACTTCCACACAAAAGAGGAGGATACCAGCCCTCAGGAGGACACTGTGAGCAGGGTTTCCTCCGCAGAGAGCCTGTCTGATTCACCCAAGATGGGTGTGGGTCGTCGGACATCAATTCTCTTCAAGAAAGCGAAAAATGGAGCCAGACTGACAAAGGACAAGCCTGTTTTATTGCAAAACGGAGTCAGCAAAGCTGAAAATGATGCGTCGCCAGAGCAGACCACACCAGCCAAATTACTGTCAGCACCACCAGCCCCAAAATCGCCCTCTCCGTCCTCTCACCAGCTGAGATCCAGAGGACTGAGTACATGCTCAGACAACGAAGGTGAAAAGGCCCACTCTCCGCCAGAAGAGAATGGTACTGGAATATCTTTACTAAGACGATTACTTAAGTTTATTGACCAGTGATTTAAGTGCTGTCCATCGCAATGTGTTTAATATGCTAAAGCACTCTAATGCTCTTTATTTAGGCTTCACAAATGGACTCAAGAGACACAGCGGCAACTCATCAGATTCAGAAAGCTGCACTCCCACCTTCCCAACACACAGGTAATGGATGCCGTCAGCACTCTGAACTGAGTGCTTTAAATGCTGTCATTAGGTTCACTGTTTACACTTGGCTTGTGGCATCAGTGCGCCTGTTTACACCTGGTCACTTCATGTGTTTTTACTGATCGAATAGCTATTTGATTTGTTAAAACAGTTCCATTTACACTTGGCCAAATAAATGTCTCCCCACAAGACGAATATAAATCCGATCTTCAATTCTCGCGCTATATGCAAATTTAACGGAGTTCACGTCAAACGAAAACAACAGATATGAGCTGCATTTTATTTATCATCAGCTAATTTCAAGATGAAAGACTGCAACAGGAGAGAGCGGCATCAGCACTGGTAAGATCATTTAGTCTCATTACTTTTAATGAAGGTGATTGTGTGTTGAGCATCTGCGACTTTCAGTTTGATTTGCAGCAGTTTGCCTGTCAGCTTTCTGAAGAGATACTAAGATGCTCATCTGTGGCGATGTGTGTTGCAGTAGCGCTTTCATATCTGGCTACCGGGAGCCGGTATAATGCTCTCACACGTAAATTTTTTAACATTTTGGGAGGATTAAAATGTACCTATGTGGCTTCAACAACCAGATGCATTTACACTTGTCCAGTTTCGTTTGGAATGCGTCTCAAACCACCTCCTGAAATGGTTTGAGTGATTGGATTTAAATCCGTCTTGAAAGCGTTTTGGAGGGCATTTACACCTGGTCTTTTCACGATCGGATAGCTATCTGATCAGAGAAAACGCATGAAGTGACCAGGTGTAAACAAGCCCAGTGTGTCACTGCATGATGATAAAGTGCAAAAAAAGATCACCAATATACTTTTGTAATTTAATCTCATTACAAACACGCTGTTTCAGTTTCAAAAATATTGTTTCCCCAGACGTGGCAAAAATGCAGATGTTTTTGCAAATGTTAAATTGCATACTATTTATTTATGAATTATAATTTATACATATTTGAGTTTTATTGCACGTTTTCTGTCTTAATAAAACATTTTTTTTTTTCATTGAATTTTCCAACAATTAACACAAGTACATGGATGGAAACATGGTTATATGACTGGATTTTACACCTCTCTTTAGCACTGACCACTTGAGATTGCGTCACCTGACACAGATGTTAATACCAGGTGTTCAAGGTGCCTATTACATAGAAGTGATTTAAAAACGTTTGTCTTCTAATGTTTTCCGCAGTTCCTCACCTCCAAAACGCAGTCGTGGTAAACCAGCTCTCAGCAAAGTTCCTGTTGGTGAGGAGGAGAATGAAGTTACTAATACAGGTGGGTACAACAAAGACCTTAAAGGAACTATATCATTGTTTTGTTTTTGTTTTATTGTGATTTTGTCTTTTCTTTTGTAGGCAGAGATACTTCTCAAAATGACGACGAGATGGAACCTCTTACCTTGGTTTGGGCAAAATGTCGTGGGTACCCGTCATACCCTGCAATGGTAAGGATCACATAGGGTTGCGCTTATGTTAAATTGTGTCTTCATGAGACACTAAACTAATGATGGTTTTCAACAGATTGTCGATCCTAACATGCCCCGGGAAGGAATTCTTCACAACGGCATTCCCATCCCAGTTCCTCCTACAGATGTTTTGGATCTGGGTAAACGCAGACAGGAGGAGACAGAGGAGAAGCTCTTTCTTGTGCTGTTTTTCGATACAAAAAGAACCTGGTAAGGTCAAATACATTTCATGAAATATATTTTAAACCTGCAAGCTTGTTTTAAGCCTGTTCCATGTCATCATTGTTTTGCTGTTAATTTACAAATAGGCAGTGGCTGCCATTGGACAAGCTCCATCACATGGGCATTGACGACACTGTAGACAGACTGCGTCTGATGGAGGGAAAGAAACCCAATGTGCGGAAGTCAGTGCACATGGCGTACGACAGGGCGATGACACACCTGAGCCATGTACAGGAAAACTCGACTTTTAACCCCTCAAATTTTATATAAAAGACTTCTATCAAATTTTATGTCTAAACTGACTGATACCAATGAAGGTACGTTCATAACATTCAGATGTTTATTGGTTTTTATACCAGTGGAAGGCAGATTCATAAGCTAATTTTTGTCTTCTGCCCTGTTTTCCTACCCTCCAAAACTCAAGGCACATCATAAATCAAAAGCTGGTTTTATTCACTTTTAACATACTCATTCAACCAAGATTTCTATGAATGTTTTAAATTCAGTTGTTTTAATTGCACTTATTTCTTTATGTTGAAAATGTTTTGCCACTCATTCCGTTTTCGGCAGTTTTATTGAATGTGAGGTGATGGTTGTATCACTTATGTTGCCAATGCACCAGGGTGTTTGGGCAGTATGACTCAGGAACTTTGTGCTAGAATGCAACAGTTGTAACAGTTTACTTGGATACATTTCTGGATTGAGTAAATGCATGCACACAAAAAAGTCCTATTGCCCTTAGATTTGCTGGTTAATCATTCTAGCGTGACCACGTATGCTTTTTGTATTTATCAGGTCTGGTGACTACCATAACTGTTTTTACCTACTGTGAGATGCCACTTAATGCTATTTTTTTATTTTTTTTTGGCACTAACATCCAGCATCTATTTTGTCCTTTTTAAGTTAATATGTGCCCGTTTATTTTAAAGAAAGGATGTCTGTGTCGACAAGCTTGTAATTGTGTGTGGAGATCACTGTGTAAATATAAATGCATGTATGTAGAAAATATGCACAAATGTGTTTTTAAAATCTGAAATGTAAATTAATGACAAACTTTGTACATGTCATTTTAATTTATTTGGAGTGGTTATGGAAAAAGTTATTTAATAGTAATTGAGAAGGTTTAATTTAACAGCTCTGTAGAGCTTTATATTGTTCAGAAAGCATTAATGCTTTAATGCAATTGTTCCTTAGAGGTCTTCAGTGAGAGAACATTATAGAATCAAATATTACGTAGTCTCTTAGATCATGTACGCAGAGTAAATAAGAAATGTGTTTTTTAAAGCCTGTGAAAAGCTAATAGTACCAAACAAAAAATGTCTGAAACAGTATTTTCTCAAACGAGAAATAAAAACACTGTTGAGCTGATGTATTTCAGTATCTTTCATCTGTTGTTTACAAGTTCAACTTGAGCAATACGTCTTGATTCATTACTCGCACTAAATTTAGCAATCATGTCAGTAAATAAGATTTCAAAATACAAGATGTACTTTGAGCAACCTCAGATTTATTACAGCACCAATATATTATTCCTCTTGAATAAAAATGTTTTTTTTTTTCCAGAAAAACAAACTTGAGAAATTTGCAAGCGCAATATTATTCTCCAAATATCATACATTGAGCATTTTTTCCTATTATGTCCAGTGGTTTAAACCTACATATTATGGTGATCTTGATCTTATGATTTTGATGACGTCATAGGGCACATGCCAGAAGAGTAAATGTCACAATTCCTGACTGGCAAATTATTTAACAGGAAACAAAAAAAAAATCATATACAACAGTAAACTACACATGCTGTGCAGTAACCTAACTGAAAACAGAAATGAAAGAACATTAATCCCATAGTAAAGACAGATTTTTTTTTTTGATCTTCTGATATGTTTCAGCTCATTTTCTTTAATTAAAATGGAGCGAGGTTTGGTCTGTTTCGGTTTCCAACACAAAACCATATAAGACAAAAGGTCAAAGAGAACTTCTAAAAGAATACATCACAAGTACAATGAAAAAACAGAGAATGTGCAATGTGACAATGCACAGCGCAAGCAGCCATGCTAAATTATTTAGATTCAGAGATTGGGACACCAAATTTGATCATTTCAATTTATCGCATAAACATTTTCTAATCTATATGCAATTACGTGACAAAAAAACTTTACTGTAAAGTAAAACAACCCAGTTACAGCTTCAATAATCAGTCATTGCCACCAGTTCAGAAGAACTGTTTGACATTTTGTTGGGCCTTTTGCTTGTTTAATAATGTTCACAAAATATGTTTTGTTTTACTTGAATGTATAAAATCAGATCCAGTCCAGGATGTCTGTCAAATGGTCAAAAAACAAACAAACAGCAGCTTTACATAACTTCTTAACCCACAGCGGATTACGATCATTTGATTGAATCATCTCCATTGTATTACTAAATTGAGTTAAGTTTGAATGTAGAGATTCACGTCCTGCCATTTTAGTGATTGGATCGCTGTTGGTCGATCTGATCAGTGTCCATCTGAAACCAAATCAATGCAGATGGTTAGTAAACGGAGGGAATCTTGTTAAAGGGCAAGAAATCATAATTCTGTTGAACTCTTACCTCCTTTAGAGCTCTTACTGGGGTTGGGGGTTGTGGAGTATTTCTGAGGGTATCGGATAAACAGACGGTCTTCCTCCTTCTTGATCCAGCGCAGCAGCTTGGTGATGGCGTTGATGGCACAGGTTTTTGTGACAAGGGGGCTGAAGCACGTGTACAACTCGAATTTACTCGTGACCTGGAATGAGAAATTGAATTAACTTGCTTCGGGCAACTCGTAATTAACCTGAGAATATTTTCAAGGACGCCACCAAATAATCAATCACAACTTGACTCTATTTGGAGCAAGGTCAGGAACCCTAATTTGCATAATCTGCATTTGCAAATTTTGACTGCAGCTCAGAGGCCTTAAAGGTAACTCGATCTTTCAAGGTCTTGCCGGAGAGCATGTGAAAGCACCAGGCGAGGTAGAAAGCACAACATCAACATGTTTTGCTCTCGGAGGACTGAGAACAGATGCGTGTGACAGCAGTTACTATTCACATACCCAGGCCAGCAGAGTCTCACGTTCGGCCACGTGGTAGATGAGCTTGAGGGGGCGTGAGGTGCTGTGAATACGGCCGTGCATGTCTCTGTACAGGTCCAGGAGTCTCATCTGCTCCTCCTCACTGCCGTAAGGGGCCTCCATCTCTGGGCTGTGGAGACAGAGAAAAACAATGATGTCTTTATGCTTTGGATCTCATTTATCACTATTTTCAGAAATTATATTAGTGGTCCTACAATTGTACCGCACATCTCATAACAAACAGGCTGCTCTCAATAAAAGCCAATGCATTAGGCATCAAACAATAGGATAAACGAAGAAAGCATGCTTTCAATTTCTCTCCTTTGTGAAATTCATTTGGGAAATATGTGAGGTTTACAGTGAAAATAATAAGCTCACAGATACTATTCAAAAGTTATTTGTGGAGATGCTGAGGAAAAATCTGAGGTCAGCATTAGTAAAAGGCTTTCTCCTATTGCAAAGTGTTTGACTAAATCAATTTTAAAAAGTTGCCAATTGAAAACAAGTAAAACATCGCAGCAGTGTTATTTATGTATTGTTTATACAGTATAATAGGTAACACTTTATTAAGTTACATGAACTAACAATGAGCAATACATTTGTTACAGTATTTATTAATCTTTGTTAATGTTAATAAAAATCTGTTCATTGATTGTTCATGTTTCTATATTTTCAGTTGTCATTTTAAGTTTTAGTAATTTTTTTTTTTTTTCATATTTATTAGTTTTACATTTTCTTCTACTTAGCTTTAATTTATTTTTATTTCATTTTTACTTTAAGTAATTTTGGTACTTCAACTTAAAATTATTTTATGTTTGATTTTTTGTTTAATATTTATATTTCAAATAAAAAGTTGTAAACAACTTTTAAGTTTTAGTTTTAGCAATAACAATACTGAATCATTCACAGCACATCCAATGAATCACAAAGGTGTTCACAACAATAAATAAAAGAGTTAATCTGATAAAATAAAAGTCCAGATCACATTTTATCCAAATATCAACAAGAGAAAATAAAATATATCTTGAATTAAAGGAATAGTCCACATTTCAAATAAAAAATTTCCTGATAATTTACTCACCCCCATGTCATCCAAGATGTCCATGTCTTTCTTTCTTCAGTCGAAAAGATTAATTAAGGTTTTTGATGAAAACATTCCAGGATTATTCTCCTTATAAAGGACTTCAATGGACACCAAACGGTTGAAGTTCAAAGGGCTTTAAACGATACCAGACGAGGAATAAGGGTCTTATCTAGCGAAACGATCGGTCATTTTCTTAAAAAAATGAAAATGTATATGCTTTATAGACACAAATGATCGCATCACAAGTGCTTCCACCAGAACGCGATTCCGTATAATTCCTTACGCTAAATGTCCTACGCCTTCCTCATTCAACTTACGGAACGAACGCGGCGCCAGTTCCGTTTTTTCCGTAAGTAGAATAGGGAAGGCGTAGGACATTTAGCGTAAGCTTTTTGAAGAATACGGATTCGCGTTCTGGTGGAAGCACTTGTGATGCGATCATTTGTGCCTTTAAGCATATACATTTTTATTTATTTATTTATTTATTTATTTATTTAGAAAATGACCGATCGTTTCGCTAGATAAGGCCCTTATTCCTCGTCTGGTATCGTTTAAAGCCCTTTGAAGCTGCACTGAAACTGTCATTTTGACCTTCAACCGTTTGGAGACCATTGAAGTCCACTATAAGGAGAATAATCCTGGAATGTTTTCATCAAAAACCTTAATTTCTTTTCGACTGAAGAAAGAAAGACATGAACATCTTGGATGACATGGGGTGAGTAAATTATCAGGGAAATTTTATATGAAAGTGAACTAATCCTTTAAGAAAAGTAAGACATTTTACAATGTGACATTGCAATAACGCACTTTTAGTGTTTATTACACGCACTTTTATTTTATTTATTTAACATTTTTTATTTAAACAATAGTATAGAATTATAATATCTGCATTTATCTTATCAGCCACACCATAAAAATAATTAGACTTTTTTTTGCATCAAGTTAATGAGAATTAGAGGAACAAATGTGGTAAGCTCTAATAAATATGCAGATCTTAAAGGGATACTTCGCCAAAAAATGAAAATGTTGTCATCATTTACTCACCCTCAAGTTGTTCCAAACCTGTATGAATTTCTTTCTTCTGCTGAACACAAAAGAAGATATTTTGAGGAATACGAGTAACCAAACAGTTGATGGACCCCATTGACTAATATGGAACCGACATTCTTCAAAATATCTTCTTTTGTGTTCAACAGAAGAAAGAAAGTAATACAAGTTTGGAACAACATGGGGGTGAGTAAATGATGACCGAATTTTCATTTTTGTGTGAACTATCCCTTTAATGAGAGTTTACCACAATTGTTCCTCTAATAATCCTTCTCAAAAGTATAAATAGAATTTCTTATTTGGTTTTATTTTAGGATGAAATAAGAGAAGGTTTCATGAGATTCTCAATCCTCAGTGCAAACGACTCACCTGGTGAACTGCGTTAGCTGCCGATAGTTGTCTGGCACATCAAAGGGCTTGTACATGAAATGCCTGAGGTCAGACACTCCCACCTGACTGACGCTGTACGAGTGAGCTTTTGCTATGGAGTTCAGCGCATTCTGCGTTTGCATAGCCTCCTCGATCTTCCTCTTACACTCGGCCACCGAATAAAACGCCTCTTTATCGGTGGAGAGAAGAACCAAACAAACAGTACATTCAGGAGGGTCCAGATAGGAGATGTATGCATAAAAGTAACAGTCAGGATTAAAACTGGGCAGGCAGATGGGTGTCCAGATCTCCCCAGCCTGAAAGGCGGACGAAGCCCCGATGAGGTTCAGCAGAAGGTGGAGGTCAGCAGGCTCCAGTCGGGCATCGTCGATGACCATCTTTTCTTGCACTATGGTGAGCAACTGGTTCTTGGCTATGAGGATGGAGAAGACCAGGTTGGGCGTGATTGCCTTCTGGAGAATCTGACTGAGGGAGTCCCTGAGAGACGAGGCCAAGGGGAGACAGTGCACAGCGGAGAGTAAGAGGCTGGGGTCTGAGTCCAAGAGGTTAAGGAGGCCGTCGAGAATCTTCTCCGAGCCAGCCAGCAGACGTCGCAGGTCATAGTTTTTCTTGTGCTCAAAGATGCGGGTGATGCTGGCCTGAGTGAGCATGCTGACGATCTGGTTGTAGACGTAGAGCAGCTCGTTACGGAGCTGCTGCTCCGATTGACGGCTGTTGGAGACGGACACCAGCACCAGAGGACCCCGCTGCATGAACACAACCGTGTGCTCATCTATCAGGAGAGAACAACACAAGTAAAGAAACCAGTTGAAGTTATATAAGCAGTGGATTCATAGTTATTTAGGTAGATGATTAATTGTTCTTTGGTCTAACAGACACCTGGGGCCTCATTTATAGAGTGTGCAAATGCTTAAATCCACACCAACGCTCATATTTATAAAAACGGTCTTTGACGTGGAAAAGTGCTTAGCGCCACGTCGGGGTCTGAGCAGACGTACGCACTTTTCACACTCACTCATTTTCTGTGTACAACGTTCATTTTATGAATCACATGTACGCACATCTGAGAAATGATCGTAAGATCAAATTTAGGACGGTTTCTGCACAACATTTTATAAATGAGGCCCCAGCTACGCAAGATGTTTGCACAAATGTGAACAGTGTACACTACCATTCAAAAGTTTGGGGTCAGTAAGATGTTTTCACAAAAATATTAAGGAGCACAACTGTTTTCAACACTGATAATGAAGAAGAAATGCTTCTTGAGCACTAAATCAGCATATTAGAATGATTTCTGAAGAATCATGTGACACTGAATACTGGAGTATTGATGCTGAAAATTCAACTTTGCCAAAAGGAATAAATTACATCTTAAAATTTATTAAAAGTTATTTTAAATTATAATAATATTGCAAAATTTTACTGTATTTTTGATCAAATAAATGCAGCCTAAGTTAATAAAAGCAACTCCAAATTTTTTAACGGTGGCATGTTTTTATATAAAATATAATAAATAGAAAAAAGCTTTTTCCCTATAAAACTACAGCTAAATAACTTTTAAAAATGTTGAGTAAAATGTATGCATGTTTGGTATCATGTTTGTTTCTTCAAAATAATATATAAAAAAAAAAAGATTAATTTTTCAAAAATTCATTCAAAGGATTTACAAAAAAAGAAACTTGTTTTTTTTACACTGCCCAGTGTAACAATTGACAATGCAAGAGGTGAGCACTCTGTAAAGTCTACTCCAGCACACCCCAAACACTTTCATTAAATTTAAGTTCTGGACTCAGAGGTGCCAATTCATGTGTGAAAATGATTCTTCATGCTCCCTCCCAACCATTCGTTCACATTTTGAGCGTGATGAATCTTGACATTGTCATCCTGGAATATGGCCATGATGAGTCTTCCTACATGGTTATTTAAGAAATGAGAAGCTACACACTCCACCAGTTAGTGTTAGAAGAACTGTTGCCAAACATAACATGCTAGAAACATAATAATCACTGAAATAATGATCCAATCATAGACTCTTAAGCATTTGCCTATTTAAATCCAAACAGCGACTTTTTTTTTGGCCGGGCAGTGTATGACAAACTGCTCGTTTTACTTGCTAAAAACAGTTGGTACAAACCACTTAAACACTTAAAGGTGCAGTATGTAGGATTTGTCCGCTAGAGGTCGCTAGAGGCCTATTCAAAACAAAGGCGTAGCTTGATGACGCCAAGTTTGAGTGCGGAATCTTGGGACATGTGGTCTTCACCTCAACGGACGATGCAAAAGAATAGGGATAGGACTCGGTAAGAAATCATGTTCATGGATGCGATTATTAACGTTACTGTAGTATGAAGCAGAGCAGGACCGAGTGTTGTGGGAGCTGAACGAGGCCGCTGGAGCGATTGCGCAACACACGCCTCACGAACAGCGGAACTTTTATTATGCCACAGTCGCCGGCGCTGCTTCCTCTTTTCCGGTCATGAGTATGAGGTAACGCAGCTCTGTTTATCATATTAGATACATTTGAGTGTGTTGAAAATGATGTTATAACGTTACTCTGTGCGTTCGCTCGGCAGCTGCTGTGATACACTTGTTACACACTGCAGTAAGATAGATCGATTTTAGAATATCATATTAAATGCTGGATGGCTTGTGTTGATAAATGGCATTCAATTAATTTTAAACCGTACTGTATGATAGAGAATATAGCCGCATCTGATTATGCTATGTTAGCTACTTCACAAAATAGTGTTTTTCTCTGAGGCATGGTAAAGCATGGTACTCGCAAAAAATCAAGAAAATTAGATTTAAACAATAAGAGTGTCACGTGTTGAGCTATATAACAATAATTAGTTTTCTGTCTATAAATATATTAAAACGTGTAATATATTAAAGCGTCTTTGGTGTTTCCATGGTTTCTACAAACTAAAACTTGAAACTGAGGGTAACGCGGGTATGACGCGATTGACAGGCGGCTCCTCACACGTCCCGGAGCCTTGGTTAAAATTGCAATTTTCTCACGATTTACAAATAGTTGAAACATTTGGGATATTGTAAGTTCTCAAGTGAAAAAAATATGTAACACACTGGCCTAGTGATTTTTGGATATTTTACTGCAAAAATCTTACATATTGCACCTTTAAAGACCCATGATTTCCTAGTCGGTGTCATGTGATATTAGATGGAGGAGCTTGCTCATTATGAGAGCACCTGATTGGACAAATATTTGCATACGCCCCTGAGTGCAAGACGAGTCATTAATATTTTCGGCCTTTTTTCCCGGAAGAGAAAGACTTTTACAAGTAAATGAGCTAATAAAGCATGACCTTATCTTTCCATAGGGTCTTTAAGCCAATCATTTAGACGCCACAAAGAACTTACCAGAGTAGACTGAACGAATTATGTTGTCTCCACTTTGAACAAAGGACACCAACGCCATCATCACTCCCATAGTGGAGGACAGAGCCTCCTCACTTCCATATCGGGAATAAATGGGCTTCCCAGCCTCGCTCAACACAAACACATGCTTCCTGTGCTGTCTCCAACTCTCCGCCATCACATCCTCATTCCTGTGCGAGGGGGGTCCCAGTGGTGTACCGGTCTCGGATAGAGGAGACGAGGCTCCTTTCATACCCATTCCCTGCTCTTCCAACTTCCCCCGGGCTAACACGGTTACAACAAACTCACCCGAGTCATCATTGCCATTGTCAACTAATGCAGAGTCCTCGGATGCTTTCCCAGAATCAGTCTCGGAACCACCGGCACACAGAGACCTGTCATCGTCAATGTGGAGCTTCTGCATATCTGTTGAAGGCTCTTGTGATTGGTTGCCCTCCTCTGATGTAGGGTCTGCTGACTCCAAGAGCCCCTCTGGGTCTGAAGGCACCCTGTGATCTTCATTCACACAATGGTTTTCTGATGGGACATCACTGTCCGAATAAGCAATATCTGGAAAGGAGAGTCTGCATCAGCATGGTACCCACTAGAACACAAGTTTAAACTAGTAATAAAACGGCACCACCCAAAACATTACCTATCTGATCAAGACATTGTGGAAGAATGGATGGATCAAATATCTTCACCTCCTCCATATTCCCACTCTGTTGACTGCTCGGATCCATGTCAACATGCAAAACAACTGAATTTAAATAAGAAAGTGACTTAATAACACCCAACAAACGGCAAATATATCAGAAAAGCAATTTAATTAATGAAGGTTCGTACTTCATGTACAACAGTGAAGTCTAACACGTTTAATCTGATTACTGCTGTTATCCCATATCTGCACCGCTCGTGGAGTTTGAACACCGTCACGCACGTCTCATACCGCAGATAGTTTAATAACAATGAATGACTTTAAATAACATGAACTGGTTAAAATCGTAGAACTATTAACCAGATTACAAGACAGAAACGAGCTAATCTACGTTATTTATGGGAAAAGCTAATGATTTCCCCGATAAACGACTCCTCTCGTGAAATAATTCACTACTCGTCATAATCACATTCATGTCTGATAGAATAAATTATTAACGACGATTAAAAACCAAGAACATCCTTTCGTTTTCGCTCAACGCAACTGACTCAGCCGCCGGTGCTCCAGGAAGCTTGACGTTAAAAACAATGCAAAACAAATATCCACAACCACTTCCGGTTGACAAATTTCAAAATAAAGGACCATAATGAAACACAATAAAAGTATATTTAAAAGTGTGAGACCACCAGCGAAAATAATTCACTATAATTTACTATGTATAGATTATATTTACAATTCACTAATATATATATATATAGATAGATAGATAGATAGATAGAGAGAGAGAGAGAGAGAGAGAGAATTTCACCTTTTTTTTTTTTTTTACTTTACTCAATATATACACTTTACAAACTTTTCTTTTAACAATTATGTGTGTGGATATGTGTTATGGTATGTTATGATGTTCAATACTGAAATCTCAGGTTTCACTAAATACTTTTGACAGTGTACAAACATCAAGGTATGATTTTGAATTGTTTATTGGTTATCTTTATATAACCAACATCCTGCAGCTTCCTTTGCTGCATTGGTCAATATAGCAAAAATTAGAAAAAAAAAAAAAAAGATCAAAACATTTTCAACATTCATATACTAATTAGTATAATTTATTGTGCTCAAATAATGAAAACACCTGATAATAATAAACAGTTGAGATGATATTTTTAATATTAATTTTACAATGCTTATTTAAACATGCACCTAACTAGGTCCATGGAGTTTAATGAAATTAAGGAAAATGGGTTAGAAAAAAAGATCAGAATACAGTGTTTTTTATAAAGAGGAGGGGAGAGGAAGAAACATTGTATGGTGTTGAAATAAAGAAATGCAGCTGTTCCATGGTTTGTGCTGCAAGTTATGATGTCCAATATATCAACTACAGTCTGGAGAAGATTCTCTGTGCATTGCATTTTTCTTCAAGCTATCGAGGTATTCTTGTTGTGAAGCAGCCAGAACTGAAGCCAGAACGTCATCATCTTCCCAATCTGTTAAACCTAAAAAAACATAAACCACCTAATTAACAAAAACATGAATTATATGTTATAACAAACATTTCTACTAAAGCATATAATGCCGTACCAAAGGCAGTAGGTGACATATCCTGCATTAGAGTCCTGTAGCCCAGGGTTGGGTAGAGAGACACCAGGGAAGAGTTGGCTGAAGACTGATGACTTGGACCTTGAGAAAGAAATCAAGGAAGAACCAGTTAGTACGCAAGAAGTGTGCATTAGCGCAAGCAAAGAAAATATACGTATACAGACCTGGGGCACATGGTGATGGGGGTTTGGGAAGAACCAGCGAGGCTCCTGCTGGGGAGGGGGGTTTGACGGAGGGTTCAGGGTGAGCCGGGCCTGGATGCTCTGGAGATGGGGCGGAGCTTCGTTGGCGAGGAGACCTGCATCCCCAGTCCTCAAAGCCACTGGATGTGGCGGCTGTGGCAGAGCTGCAGGTGGCACTAGCTTTACGAGGCTAAATGGAAAAGCAGAAAGGGAAGGTGGTCAGAGTCTTTTGATCTTGCTTTGATTTGGTCGGTGGGATGGTTTCATACCTGTCTCGCTTGCTTCTCTTGGTCCTGAAGCCACTGCAAGTAGGACTCACGGGCCACCTGCTCCTCAATGGCCTCATTGGTGGCCTCCCAATCTGTTGCTCTCTTCTTATCCTCCAGCATCTGCTGCTCAATCCAAGACTCCTCAGATGTCTTAATAGCGTTTTTCATGAGACACTGGTCAGCGTACTACATAAAGACATTATAACAGACATTAGCAGGGAAAAATCATCTATAGATAAATACTGTCCTATTTACAACACCTACCCCTGGTTTAAAGGAGGGGAGGCCCAGCCCGACCCCAACACTGGCCTTGTAGGGATTCACCACAGAGTTATAATGGATGTTCTTGTGGTAACTGACACGTATCGGCTCATCGTTGTTCTCTTGGATGCCGTGGAACGTATTAATTGGCTCTGCAAGATGGGAGTTGTCAAATAGAATTTAAAAAATGTATTTCCTCTTCTATCCTAAAATATACCACAGCCTATTAGATGGCAGGAATTCAACAGACATTAACTAACCAACGCCATTCTGGTAAACCTCCACCGGCCGGTTGTACATTTCTGCCATGGCCTGCATCTCTATGTGGTTCCCATGGCAGTTGTTCTTCCTCTTTCTGTTAATGTATGTGGTGAAATCTTCTGTGACATAACTGGAAAAGTAATCTGCATTTTTCGTCTGCAATTGAGGAATAAACAGTGAATCACAATGGCACATCAGTCAATATAATTAAAAAGAAGAGGTAAACTCACATTTCAAAGCTAATTATTTTTTAATTGCAAATCAATTATTCTTAAATATTTAACTGACTCACCAAGTAATCCATACACTGCTTCCGTACCACATCATGCATATCTTGGTCCCCATATACTTGATCAGCTTAAAAAAAAAAACATTTATTATTTTTAACTAAAACTATTACATTTGTTTCTTGGTAAACAAAATAAAGCTTAAATAAAATAAAACATAAATATTACATGAAAAACTTGCACTTAAAATGAAAAAATTATACTTAAAAAAACATAAAAATTAGAAATGCTGCCTTTGCAACTAACTGAAATAAAATATGTTTAAGCTATATAGAAATATTTAAATATATATAAATGTATTACCAACTGCTCTGAAAAGACATGCTCCATCTTCCTTCATTTTTTTGATTTCAAAGCCTTTCTTTTCCCTTAAGGCTTTCTCGAACCATTCTTCTTGCTGTAGGTCAAAAAAAAAGAAAAAGAAAGAAAAAAGTGTATTATAGGACAATTAGGACATATGAAGCATTTATTCCAATCACCAAAATAGACAGTGTCCCCAACAAGTGTTTGGAAAATGTAAGATTAGTAGGAATGGAAAAAGAAATTTAATTCTCGCTACAAGCTCATATATGATTTTGTAAAATCATTTGTTTTCCACAGAAGAATGAATGAAAATCTTCACCATTCACTTTCAGTTTTTGGGCTTAATGTAGGGTTGTGCTGATTTTGTGTCATATTTTCAACTTTTTATCTCATAAATGTGACAAAAAGTTGACTTGTCATAATTTAGAGACTTTGTATGTCATAATTATGATTGTTTTTTCTTATGTGGCAGAAATGGGCTTCAATAGAGTTAAGATAAAAACAATGAACCAAAACTGCAATAATTAAACTCAAAACAACCAAAAGTCAAACAGGTTTGGAGGGTGAACAAATGACGGCAGAATTTTCTTTTTTTTGATGAACTATCCTTTTAAGGCACAGTTCGAAACATATTGTTTGCTCTTAGCAGACTAGATGGGTCATTCAAACTGGAACAGAAAGCAGTCTAGTAAGAAAACTGTCAATATCCTGAACCTGCTCGACCGTGGCTGGGTCCACAAGCTGAAGTCTGGCCGCATTCTCATACTCATCCTCACTGTTGTTGCCTCCAGCTCCCTCTTCGGGTTCCGAGACTGGACTACCGCCCCCTCCTCCTCCTCCTCCTCCTCCTCCGCCTCCCACTCTACCTCCTCCACCTGTCAAACCGCTGGAGCAGACCGCCTGCCGTCGCCGCTTGCTGAGTCCGGGTCCCGAGCAGCAGCTTCCAACACCACCTGCGCCGCAGGGTAACTCGACACGACCTGCGACCACAACTGAGTTCGCGCTCCCTTCGCACTGCACGACCGGAGCTCCAGCGGTACCGGGCTGAGGGGAGGCCGGCTGCGGGCGAGTGCTCGCCTCGATCCGCCGCTCCTCTCTGGACGTGTGCGGTGTGGCCTGGTATGTCCACGGCGGCGGAGAGGCCCTGGGTCGGGACCCCGATCGTCCTGCGAGGGGATGAGGGTGCGACTCAGAGCCGCCTCGTCTGTCCGGTTCGTCCGTATGATCACCGCCACCGGCTGTAGAGGCCGGTTTCTTCTTTGGGAGGATTGTCATCGCTGGCCAGCTTGCGGTGATTTGTGTTGTTATGTGTTACAACACAGAGAATAAACGGCCTTTCACACTTGTATATGAGCAGTTTGTTCGCTGCATGTATAGTTACACCCGTCCTGGCATAATATGAGGTGTCGGTGAAATAATACGGTCGTCACAGATCTTTCAGTTTCGAGGTTTTTTCTTTCGTAACAACGACCGAGCGAGAGTTTGACACAAACATCAACAAACCACAACGCGATTTCACGTCACTTCCGACGCCTGCTCTGCTTCTTGTTGACAAATGGGCTTATGGTGCTTTGCACTGCCCCCTACCGCATCAGCCCTTCTATTGACTTACGGTGATTTTTGATCCATTTCCAGTGAAGAAAGTGTTATTGAAAACCACACATTAGAACCAGTTTTTGTGACAGTGTAGTCAACATATTCAAAAAAGTAACTAATTTGCATAATTAACTATTTAAAAATCTTTTATCGGTGAACACACACTACCAGTCAAAAGTTTGGAAACATTACTATTTTTAATGTTTTTGAACAAAGTCTCTTATGCTCATTAAGGCTGCATTAATTTCATAATAAATACAGAAAAAAAAATAATATTGTGAAATATTATTACAATTTAAAATTATGGTTTTCTATTTTAATATACTTTAAAATATAATTTATTTCTGTGATGCAAAGCTGAATTGTCAGCATCATTACTCCAGTCTTCAGTGTCACATGATCCTTCAGAAATCATTGTAATATGCTGATTTATTATCAATGTTGGAAACAGTTGTGCTGCTTAATATTATTTTATAACCTGTGATACTTTTTTCAGGATTCATTGATGAATAAAAGGTTAAAAAGAACAGCATTTATTCAAAATATAAATCTTTTCTAACAATATAAATCTTTACTATCACTTTTTATCAATTTAACACATCCGTGCTGAATAAAAGTATTAATTTCTTTCAAAAAAAAGAAAGAAAAAAAATTACTGACCCCAAACTTTTGAACGGTAGTGTATATTGTTACAAAAGATTTCTATTTTAAATAAATGCTGATATTTTTTAACTTTTTATTCAGCAAAGAATCCTGAAAAAGTATCACAGGTTATAAAATAATATTAAGCAGCACAACTGTTTCCAACATTGATAATAAATCAGCATATTACAATGATTTCTGAAGGATCATGTGACACTGAAGACTGGAGTAATGATGCTGACAATTCAGCTTTGCATCACAGAAATAAATTATATTTTAAAGTATATTAAAATAGAAAACCATAATTTTAAATTGTAATAATATTTCACAATATTATTGTTTTTTTCTGTATTTATTATGAAATAAATGCAGCATTAATGAGCATAAGAGACTTCATTCAAAAACATTAAAAATAGTAATGTTTCCAAACTTTTGACCGGTAGTGTATAGGTTAAATTTGACCCATCTTTAAAGTGCCAGTAGTGTGTCTTATGTTTGTCATTCACCAATGCTGCTGAATGCTTGATTCTGATTGGTTGACAGACGTTCTATAACTGCACAACTATGAACTAGTTCCAGGTTTTTTGTCCACATTATCACTTTGCCACTTTTAAACAGCCATAATCTGTAGCATAGGCTACTACTGAAAAAATATACAAATATTGCATATAAATGACAAGCAATTTCTATTAAAGGGATAGTTCAGCCAAAAATGAAAATTTTGTCATCATTTACTCACCCTGATGTTGTTCAAGGTATTTTGAAGAATGCTGGTAACCAGACAGTTGAAGGTAGCCATTGACGTCCATAGTATTTTTTTCCCGGTCAGTGGCTACCGTCACTGTCTGGTTACCTACATTCTTCAAAATATCTTCTTTTGTGTTCAACAGAAGAAAGAAAGTAATACAGGTTTGGAACAACATGAGGGTGAGTAAATGATGACCAAATTTTCATTTTTGGCTGAACTATCCCTTTAAGACATAGAAATGCTGTTTTCCCCTTTGTATGACCAATACATAATTGTTTAGAAACAGTCCAAACCACCATTACTAGTTCTAAAGTGACACTTACAAATAAGTAAGAGAGGTTTGGTTAAGTTACTATGTTCATTGTCTCCAGTGGCTCAATGGGTGGCACTGTCGCTTCACAGCAAGAAGGTCCCTGGTTTGAGTCCTTTCTGTGTGGAGTTTGCATGTTCTCCGTCCACAATCCAAAAACATGCAGTATAGGTGAATTGGAGATGCTAATTTGTCTGTGTGTGTGAGCCCCAAGCCATGTAATGGGCAGGGTTGGGGAAAGACCTGGCAACCTAAAGACATTGCCAACACCTCTTGCATATGGGAAGAGATGGCCATAGAATCAGATACAACTAAAATGGTTAATGAGAGAGAATCAACTCCAGATTGGTGAATTATTGAAAGTTAATGCACACCCTGAGATGATAATGTGGCCACGACCCCAAGTAGTTACACCTCCAGGTGTGCATAAATTTGTATAATTCAACAGTTCACCGACAATTATTCTTAGTTCAGTATTGTTTTTGTAACTGTATTACAGTTTGAATCTAAACAGATTTCTAAGACTTCACCCCTCAAACATATCACGTAAACGAGAAATTAACATGATTTTAGATGATGGAACAACGGGTGAAAAGCCCCGGGGTAAATGGACCATTGGATGAACACTATGAAAACAAAAACTCTCACAATTATACTGATTTCTATACAGTAACATATGATTTCTTCAATAATAATTTTTCAGGATTTTATTAAATCATTTCCCCCAACATGCATTCAACCAATACATTTTTATTCCAGTGTTTTTCTTTTTTCTCTTAAATGAAAACAAGACACCCACAAAATTCATAAAGGCTAAGTAAGCCAACTTGGAACCTGAGTTTACAGTAACTGCATGTTCATCATCAATTAATATTAACTGCTTCTTGAAATAATACCACTAATCAAACAATGTACTTAATGCATGGTCTTTTTCCCATTTGCTATAATGCAAAATATATAAGTGACTACTTGCATGTGACAATAAAAGGATCTGAATGTCAGTCTCTAAAGTCGACTTGTTACTATTTTCATTTAAATCAACCATTAAATACTGATCATTAGCATACACTTTGTTTAAAATCAGTATCTCTTGGGGAGCTCAAGGAAACATGATAAAACTAAACATCTCTAATCAAAACTTTGTTGTCTTTACAGATTGTCGTTGTTTTTTCTTGATAATCTATCATTTTTAATAAATATGATTTAGAATGCAGGATTGCCTATTATGAGGATTGCACACAAGACACTTAAAACATTTATTCTGAAACATAAAGTTATGGCACATTTTCGAAAGCAAAGAGTTCAAAAAGAGTGAAACCTCCATGTATCTGTGTTCTACTGGCTGGACCGTTGAAACACAATTGATCCCAACATTGTCTGTAGTTCTGACAGACATGTGTGATCATTTCTGATATGTACTTAGCATAAGGATGAACCGAATGTGACTTATTAATGTGCTCATGTCCGATTCCATTTGGATAAATCAGATACAAACACTCAGTCCTTCAATAAATGCTGGTGGAAGTTTAGTTTTCTGTTGTTTTTCTCCAAAGGTACTTTGTTTGGACAGTCTTCATCAGGAATTCATGAATCTATAAGTTCAACTTGGTTGGTGATGCCGTGATGATAAAAGGGAAATATTAAAGGGGACAAATACGTTCCAGTCTCAAAGCTGCATGAAAGTTCCACATCAAACAGAATCCATTGATCCTCTGTATTTAATTTCTGTACATATTGTACTATTAATTACTTATTTCAGTGTTATTCTCACCCAGACTCTTCTCTTGTTGCAGATGTTACATCCTCTGGTTATCCTTGTCCAGTTGAGGTTGCAAAATGAATGATTTAGCAAACAGCAGTTTGCCTTGACTATCTCCTCAGGCTACTTCATTAGGATGTACACAGGCCTTGGTGACCTGAAGATAGATAGCATATATGTTACATAATGCAATATGTCTTTAAATACAACAAAAATATATTTGATATAAAGTATAGATATGACCAAAAGTGATCTCCAGCCTAATTGTTATTAAAAAATTGTTAAAGATTTTGTAAGCATATTGTGTGTAGTTGTGCTTGGAAGCAATTGTTTTAATTGTGACGGATGTAATTTTTGGCCAGGCTGTCATACAAAGAAATGATGAACACCAAAGAGAGAACCAAAGAAATATTAATAACTGATTATGTTGTATCAATATATGCTTTTTTTCTGTGAGATTTTTGTTTTTCTATGCATTGTTTTGCATATTAAAATAAAACCTATAGCTTTAGTTTACCTTTTTTTTTTTTTGCCAAATAATTTTGTCAGCTAAATGAGTGTACTGTTTTGTTCTTCCCTCATATTTAAAATATATAAAATATATATTTTGATTATTTATTTGAACTTGTAGGGCATTAAAAACAAATACCCCTTCCAGACATCACTTTTGGCCACTACTAATAACATCACAACATTTCCAACAAGAGGTGCATCAACTTTTGGTAAAGATCTTGTATTGACAATGCAAGAGTCAAGCACTCTGTAAAGTCTACTCCAGCACATCCCAAAGACTTTCAATGAATTTAAGGTGTGGACTCAGAGGTTCAAATATGTGAAATAATTCTTCATGCTCCCTCCCAACCAACCAACCAACCAACCAACCATTCTTTCACAATTTGAGCCTGATGAATCTTGACATTGTCATCCTGGAATATGTCCATGATGAGTCTTCCTACATGGTTGTTTAAGAAATGAAAAGCTACACACTCCACCAATTAGAGTTAGATGAACTGTTGCTAAACATATACAGTAACATGCTAGAAATAAAAATAATGATCCAATCATAGACTCTAGAGCATTTGCCTAGTTAAATCCAATTTTCTTTTTTTTCTTTTTTTTGGCCGAGCAGTATATATATATATATATATATATATATATATACACACACAGTCAAACCAAACTTTATTCAGACACTCTGAACATTTCATTCATTAATACAGTTTATTCACTATAGTTTAAAAAAAGGGTAATAAAATATGACAAGATCTCAGAGTTAAACTGTGTCAGGAAAAATTAATCTTAATTATGTCAGATAACACTTAAAGGGTTAGTTCAATCAAAAATGAAAATTCTGTCATTAACTACTCACCCTCATGTCGTTCCACACCCGTAAGACCTTTGTTAATCTTCAGAACACAAATTAAGATATTTTTGTTGAAATCTGATGGCTCAGTGAGGCCTGCATAGCCAGAAATGACATTTCCTCTCTCAAGATCCATAAAAGTACTAAAAACATATTTAAATCAGTTCATGTGAGTACAGTGGTTCAATATTAATATTATAAAGCGACGAGAATATTTTTGGTGCACCAAAAAAACAAAATAACGACTTATATAGTGATGGGCCGATTTCAAAACACTGCTTCAGGAAGCTTCCTATTGTTATGAATCAGCGTGTCGAATCAGCGGTTCGGAGCGCTAAAGTCACGTGATTTCAGCAGTTTGGCGGTTTGACACGCGATCCGAATCATGATTCGACACGCTGATTCATAACGCTCCGAAGCTTCATGAAGCCATGTTTTGAAATCGGCCATCACTATATAAGTCGTTATTTTGTTTTTTTAGCACACCAAAAATATTATCGTGGCTTTATAATATTAATATTGAACCACTGTACTCACATGAACTGATTTAAATATGTTTTTAGTACATTAATGGATCTTGAGAGAGGAAATTTCATTGCTGGCTATGTAGGCCTCACTGAGCCATCGGATTTCAACAAAAATATCTTAATTTGTGTTCTGAAGATGAACGAAGGTCTTACGGGTCTGGAACGACATGAGGGTGAGTAACAAATGACAGAATTTTCATTTTTGGGTGAACTAACCCTTTAAGCAAAACATGGTCAGGTCAAAGTGTATGAATAATTTTTAGTTCCAAATTTTTATCAATTTTACTGGTAGTCCACTGTATGAAGAATTATTGGGTATAATATGTCACAGTTCACTTTATTTTGCTATCCTCACTTACATAAATGAACTATAGTGTCCTGCACACACTAGTAAAAATATATAAAAAATATAAAAAATGTCTGAATAATTTTTGGTTTGACTATATATATATATATATGATTTTTTACCTTCTGGTCTTTATTGGGATCTATCTGGTTCAGCTTTGGTCTCTCCGTTCTGCTTGTCGTTGGATTTCTGCGAGAGATGAGTGGAAACAGTGGCTGCCTGGGCCACGGCTTTGAAGCTGCGCTTGCGCTTCTGAACATTCTGCTCTGGGTGGAAGATGATGACATAGACTTTAGGGATGTACAGCATGCCGAGGGACACCGTGGCACTCAAGCTCATGGACACGGTCAGCGTGGTGGTCTGAATAAACATCTGGTTCAGGGCGGAAAAAAGATTAAGAGTAATATTTCAGCCTGGCCTCAACTGCGACCTATTACAAGTGGTAGATCAGCTGTCAGGGCTTTAGCACTCCACATTACACTTATATACATACTCTCTGTTGATTGTCACTATTAATTTCCTGGAAATCAGTGTAATCAGTGTAATGACCCAATGGGCTGACATCAGCCACGTGCAAACGATTCAGACAGTTTATATAGAATCCAGTCTAAGTGCTACATATATTTTGCATACATTAATTATGTATTCAAGTAAGGTTGATGTGAGGTCAGCTATGTGACTCCCTATTTTCTGCATCTTTACTATAAGCCTGATCTCATGCAGCATGTGAGTCATTCATATATGACAACTGGTGAAGATGCACAACACAGTTGTGCTCATTTATAATATAAATACCACAATAGCCCCTAAAAAGATCTTGAATTTCATGAGATTATACGAACTGCACCCAAATAATGACTGCTGTACTAAAAAAGTCTAAAGCGCTGTCATACAAGAAATTGTTAAAATGGTTTTCTATTAAAATTATAAAAATAAACAAAATACACTTTCAAAGTTAAACTCAATATAATAAAATGTAAGATAACAGCATGCCAATATTTATATACGCACTGTAGCTTGCTCTGTAGTCTAGTCTTTTATTTTTCCATGTTCTTCTTTTCATTTACAAGAAATGAAAAGACTGGAAGACCACCTGAGGGCCAAAAGCTTTGCGGTTGACCGGCTACTAAAAGACCTCTCTATTAGTCAGAGTATACTTTCCATTTTTAAATCCCTGTGCTTTGTAAGCAAAACCATCCCCCACAGGATAGAACAGACGTGAACAATTGAATGACTAAATGCATAAAGTGTGGCAGGCATCTTTAACAGCTTTTAGGCCAACACAAAACAGCATCCAATTAAATAGCAATTATGTTAACCTGATACAGCTACAGTTTTTTTTAGGTTTCTAATATCTAATTATAGTTGAAGCATTCACAAGTAAATGTTGCAGCATCATTAACTGAACCAGAACCTAATCCAGAGAAATGTTCGTCTAGACACTTTCAGAGTGAAGATCATATTTCTGTATAACATGTTAATGACAGGCACCAGCGAATCTTCTACACTAATAACATGGAAGCAAGACTTAGGATTCTATATAGACGATGATATCAAATATGCCAAGAAACCCAAACACAGACTGTTAATAGTGAAACAATAGTGAAATTATTGCAATGTTAGTGACATATGTATCTACGGTAATATTAAATAAAATCAAAATAATTAAATTAAAAAGAAATGCAAAAGAATTCTGTAATAAAATTAATAATATGATATCTCTTTAAATTTATCTTTAGATTCAGGGTTATTCATTTATATTTTATTTAATAACATTTATTTATTTATTTGCTCATTTCATTTTTGTTGCTGACTAATTTTAATGTGCTTATTTACATAGTAGGGGAAAATACTGTATGAACTAATTAAATGCAATTAAATTAATGCAATGTTGCAACAAAAACAAAAAGTACATATATATATATATATATATATATATGTATATATGTGATCCTGGACCACAAAACCAGTCATAAGGGTAAATGTTTTGAAATTATATTTTTTGATAAATAAGCTTTCCATTGATGTATGGTTTTTTTAAGATAGGACAATATTTGGCCGAGATACAGCTATTTGAAAATCTGGAATTGGAGGGTGCAAAAAAATCAAAATATTGAGAAAATCGCCTTTAAAGTTGTCCAGATGAAGTATTTAGCAATGCATATCCACTCACAGAAATACATTTTTGATATATTTAGGGTAGGAAATTTACAAAATATCTTCATGGAACGTGATCTTTACTTAAAATCCTAATTTTTTTTGGCATAAAAAAAATCGATAATTTTGACCTATACATTTTATTGTTGGCTATTGCTACAAATATACCCGTGCGACTTATGACTGGTTTTGTGGTCCAGGGTCACAGACACATACATAACTATTGCCTGTTCTATTTAAATCAGATAACCTCAGTCCAAAATATCTTATTAAGAGTTTACCTTTTCTGTGGATTGTGATGTGCCGAAAAATATGGGAACAAAGGCCAACCAGATGATACAGGTGGTGTACATGGTGAAGCCGATGGGTTTGGCCTCATTGAATGTCTCAGGCACCCCTCTGCTCTTAATGGCGTAGACTGTACATGTGACCATCAGCACCATACTGTAGCTCAGACAGCCAATCAGAGACAGATCTGACATATCACATTTCAGGATCCCACGGGCATACTCTGGGTTGGGGGGACGTAGCTCATCGAAGTCGACATTCGTGTGAGGGGGAACCACTCCAAACCAAATGAAAACACCCAGGAGCTGTGAGCAGAAAAAAGCCATGAATGAACGTTCACACAAAATCAACTTCTGTAAAGGTCCGTGATATCTAACCTACCATTAAATCAGTTCACTAAGAATCCAAGAGACCATATTTCTAAATGTTTCCTCAAATAATAAACAACCATTATTGGAGGACACCAAAAAGAGAAGAGCTTTCAGTGAAATTACAGCTTCTCCGTGCTACACTTAAAATCTTGCTTCTTTAATTATTTAAGGGATGAAAAGTCCTTAGACCAAAATATCTTTTAGAGACATAAAGCACAGTGACAACACTGTAAACACCAAACAAAGCTTTTACTTAAATGGCTGCTTATTTTTCAAACTTTGTTTGTTTTTTACTTTATTAATTCTACTAAATGTTTCCTTTTTTTGAACACACAAAAGGTACATTAATTCAACTTATACACTGTAAAAAGTAATACGCTATATCTACTCCATAAAATTTTGGCAACAGATTACAAGCAATATTATTAATTTAATTCAACAAATAGAATTGAGTTAGAATTAATCAAATTAATTCCTTAAAGGTCAACCATTTAAAACAAGTAAAATTTAAGTAAAATTTAAACAAAAATATCTGAATAACAGACAGACGTCAAAGATGAATTAAGAACTCTTTATTTTTTAATTCCCAACATTGAAGACACCTGATGATAACGAGCAGAATCACTGAAGGAACGAGAAACACAAGAATTAACGGAGGTTTAGATGTTGATGTTGATTTTATTGAAAATGAAACACTGATTATGGTGATCAGTGTTTCGTTTAGTTGGGCAGTTTAACTCTTTTATGTCAGTTTGTGGTTTTTGTAATGTTGTTTGCTAATTTTACACATTTTAAATAGTTGACTTTTAAGGAATTAATTTGATTAATTCTCAATTCTTATATGTTGAATTTTTTGATAATAATATTGTGTGTAATCTGTTGCCACAATTTTATTGAGTAGATAGAGTGTATTACTTTTTACAGTGTATGGGAATGTGATAATACTACAAAGTTGTGTGAAAAACTCTTTCTAGATGAGTAAAAAATGTTGCTCAAGATCTGGTAGATCTCTTTTTGGATAAAAGCACCTGCTAAATGAATGTAAATTGTATTCCAGACATACACGCACCTGTACTGAGATCAGTATAAATGTGATGATCAGCTGGGACGTGGGGCTGATAAATTTTGGTGGCGTGACTGATTTCTTTCCCTGCTCAAAGATCCTGTAGATTCGATTGGTTTTTGTGAGCATGGCAGAGTAACTGATGCTCATGCCCAGCCCCAAAAACAGCCTGCGGAACGCGCACACCACGGAGCCTGGCTCGGCGATCATAAGGAAAGTGATGAGATAGATGAGGAAGATGCCCGTCAGGAGAACATAGCTGAGCTCTCGTCCTGATGCACGGACTATGGGGGTGTCGTTGAAGCGGATGAAGGTGATGATGACTCCTGATGTAGCAAGAATGCCCAGCACTGCCAGAAATACCGGGATAATGGCCCACGGAGAGCTCCACTCCAGCTTGATGATGGGAGTGGGTCGGCAGCCCGTGCGGTTAGGGGTGGGCCTCATGTCAAAGGGACACATGTCACAGTTAAACTCGTCCAGTAGGTACTGATAGCCGTCACATAGTTCACAGTGCCAGCAGCATGGCACACCCTTCACCATCCTCTTCCTCTCCCCAGACTCACAGGGGAAGCTGCAAACTGAATCTGGAACCACTTTATCCCCTCCAGACCACTGCATTTCCTCAGCCTTACAGAAAGAGAGGAGAATATTTCAAGAACATGCATTCAGAAATGTCCCAAACTACCAAGGGGCTTAATATGCTTACATTAAGTCGTAAGTGGTTGGTCCACTGGCCAATGAGTTTATATCCCGGGCTGGTGGTATTGGAAAGCTGGTACTGGAAGATATCGTATCGTCCTGGGGCGTCACCGTTTTCATTAAACATCACACCTGTACCGGCACTGCCTTCAGAGTAAACACACAGGGTTTTGATATTCAACATCACTAGTTATTCTTTCAAATGCAATCATTTGAAAGAACGGAGTTATTTAACAGAAACAGCCCAACACAAGGGCATAAAATTGTATTAATTTGTGGCAATGCACGCTTCTGCAAACCATTGTTCTTTTCATCCTTTGATTTAAAGTAAAATTGTCAAGCATAACTTTGAAGGTGACTTTTCCATATCAAAGGTTGCTTACAAGAAAATACAGCGTTGTAACTGACAAAATGGTAACACTTTACAATAAGGTCCCATTTCGTAAAGGATTAGTTCACTTTCAAATGAAAATTACCCCAAGCTTTACTCAGCCTTCAAGCCATCCTAGGTGTATATGACTTTCTTCTGTCTGATGAACACAATCGGAGATATATTAATAAATATCCTGACGCATCCGAGCTTTACAATGGCAGTGAGCGGGATCAACGAGTATGAGCTGAAGAAAGTGAATCCATCCACATCCATCCATGAACATACTATAAATAATTATGTTAATAAAGGCCTTCTGAAGTGAAGCGATGTGTTTGTGTAAGAAAAATGTCCATATTTAACAAGTTATTAAGTAAAATATCTAGCTTCCGCCAGATCGCTTTCCATATTCAAATTACAAAAAAAAAAAAAAAAAGAACAAGCACCACGTCAGTTAAGCTTTTTCCGTAAGTTGAATAGGGAAGGCGTAGGACGTAGCGTAAGCTTTTTGAACTGCGAGAGTTTTATACTTTCTTCGTAAATTGAATATTTTACTCTATAACTTATTAAATATGGATAATTTTTTACACAAACGCATCATTTTACTTCAGAAGGCCTTTATTATCCCCCCGGAGCCGTGTGTGGAGTATGTTTATGATGTATGAATGTGGATGGATGCACTTTCTTCAGCTTCATACTCGTTGGTTCCTCTCACTGCCATTATAAAGCTCGGATGCGTCAGGATATTTATTAATATATCTCTGATTGTGTTCATCAGAAAGAAGAAGGGTGAGGGTGAGTAAAACTTTTAAAGTGAACTAATCCTTTAACATGAGTTAATAAATGCTTTAGAAGCATTAACTAATGCAGTTAACTAATTACTGAACCTTATGTGTTATCGACAAAATACACATCTCTTAGATGTATTTCTATGAGGAAAAATGCGGTACAACAAAGTAAACTCAATTTCATGTTCCTTTCGCAAATCATAAGGGGGAAAGGTCTCCACGTGGCGTGTTTTGTTCCCCTTAGGCACTCCAAGCCAAAAAGATTTCCATACAAGAGTGTGAGGACATCCACTGTTCGTAAACTGAATAGCTGTGCTTTACATAGAAATCTCTTAAGAGCAAGTGACGAAAAGAAAAGGGATTTTCACTGAAAGATAGTGCTGAAAAAGGAAATGTGCCTTGTGTTTGGAGAGAGGCTGCCCCAGGGAGAATCACAGACAAGGAGAGAGACGAGATGAGGGGGGTTAAAACAAGTATGTGCGCGGCTGCATTGTGCATTAGTGGATCTCTTCAGGCTGGGATTGAGTGCTGACCTCTCTTGCCGCACTCTGACTAACCCACGGGACTCACAACCCTCCTCCTTGGAAACAGCAGCTTCTGTTCTGGCCTTTCCCCTCTTGCAGAAACTAGTCCTCACCTATTTTCACCTGTCAGTCTCACAGTAATGGCAATATCTTGATTCGAGAAGTGTTTGGCAAAACCACGTTTATTATGTGTAACCTCCTTGCCAGATTCAAACAAAGCATTCCTTGGATATAAAAACTAACATTCAAATTGCTGTGAGGTTCATTAGTCTTGTATGAATACAAACCTATTACTGAAATTCTGACTGTTTCAAGGTCTCGTTCACAATGTCTGGAATGACTCACATGCTTCATCTGTGTCCTTGAGGAGGCTTACCATTAAAATTGACAGCACGGATGTAGCTCAGCAGCATTCTTCCATCCACAGGGTCCATTTTGTCACAAACGCCCATTGAACCTGGACAAAGGTCTATGTGCATGCTATGGAGAGCGTGGGCCATGGCATACACGGCATCAATCACAAACTGCACTTTCCCTTCCTGCTCGTATGCCGAATCCCGGCTGATTCGTTCTTCTCCTGAAAGACCAAAAGCAACATGACAGGAATTGAAAAGCTTTGCTAGAGGAATAATCCATTTAGATGTGCTTTGCACATCTTAAAAGCATAAGAATGTATGATAATTCAAGTACTACTGCATTTATGGGAGTAATTTGTTGGAAATGATTTCCTCGCCTGTGCATTTCCTCAGCCCGCTCTCTCCTCTGATTCCAGGCCGTGTCAGTTTGCATTTGAAGTCGTCCTCCCAAAACTCAGCGAACCAGATGTTCCTCCTGTTGTTTTCCAGAGATCTTGTGGTGAAGTACTGGTCAAACCCTGAGAAACAGGTTAAAAGGATAGGTAACCTCAAAATGAAATATATGTTTCTTTTTTTTCATTCATTTTCAGCTGTAGTTGTATGGAAAAAGCTGCGTAACAATTCTTTAAAAATGTTTGTGTTCCACAGAAAAAAATAAATAACAGCACAAAGATTTTAAATATAAAAATTGTCATTTTTGGTTGAACTGTCCTTTTGTGAGAGGAGAACTGTTCCTCCTTCTCCCAAGGTTTTTTTTTCTCCTCTATCGTCACCTGATGGAGTTTTGATCCCTTGCCACTGTCGCCTTTGGCTTGCTCAGTTGGGGTTTAAAAGACAAATAATATTTAGTAATATTATCGATTTAACTGCACTGACACTTTTGAATATAAACAAAATTTGAACCGAATTGAGCTGGATAATGACACTAACTTTGTAACTTTGACACCATTATTGAACTGAATTGAATCAATATTGGACTTTCTTGAGGTGAGTTATAACATTATTGCCTTCTGTAGAGCTGCGTATAACTGAATTGAACTTCATAATTGATGAACTTTGCAACATTTATTGAACAGAACAGAATCAACATTGAACTAAATTAAGCTGAATAATGGCACTATTTTCTGCTTTACAGTTTTAAATGTTTCATAACTGATGAATTTTATAACATTTTATTAATGTGAAGCTACTTTGAAACAACCTGTATTGTATGAAGCGCTATATAAATATACTGTATGTGACCCGATTTGACTTAAGTATGAAATTGTTAGCAAATACCACATGGGCATATGTGCAGAATCTCTCTGAATAATTGAGTCTGAATTTGAAGATTTGAATTATATATATATATATATTTTTTTTTTTTTTTTTTAAGAACATTTTTCTCAATTATGAAACCTTAGCTTAGACTGGTCTGTGCTACCAGTTCATACCATCAATGGACGCCCGCTTGGGGAGGATGGTAACTGCACCCTCAGCCACGTCCTCCTGGTTCAGGATTGGTGAGTTTTTTGCTCCCCAGCTATCAGATCCCACAAACAAAAAGTGACCTGTAAGATTGGCTTTCTTTGCTGCTTCCAGGACCCGCCTACAATAAATAATACAAGAATCTCAGAAAAGGATTTCAGAACTTGATTTCAGAACAATAGATTTTCATCTAGTGTAATTTGCATTTTGTAATCTAAAGCTAATTGAATACACACACACACACACACACACATATATATATATATATGTGTGTGTGTGTGTATATGTAACTATATGCTATATATATATATATATATATATATATATATATATATATATATATATATATATATAGCATATAGTTACATATACACACACACACACATATATATATATATGTGTGTGTGTGTGTGTGTGTGTATTCAATTAGCTTTAGATTACAAAATGCAAATTACACTAGATGAAAATTCACTCTGTAAAACATTCATTTGCCATAATTCCTTCTAAGACTCCTGATGTTCCCATTGTGGGGTGATTGATCTGTTCTCATACCATTTTCAAACCTTTTCCAAGGCTATATCTCCTGCTCCAGAGTCATGCAGACATACTACTAAAGGACTACTCACTTGATGTCATCTTCATTAGCGAAGATAATAACCCCTCTGGCATTGGATGTCTCCATTAGCCTTTTGATGATCTTGTCAAACTCTCCTGGTCTTGGCTCCCTAGGAATTTTAATGGCCTGTGCGATGCAAAGACCTCCTGAATAAAACAAATTAAAATGACGGATAGTTTTGAAGGACTCTGATACATTCATAAGAGAATGATGGTTGCAGGGTCTTACAATTGAAAATAAAATCCAGGTCAATCTGTAGCATGTCTGTCATTACATCTAGGTGACTAATAACTTGTTTACACACCGGAAATCACATGAAACCTTCATCCCCTGATAATTATCCTCTTTTCTCATCAAACACAACACCAGACGCATTAAATCCTTGGATCGACTGATCAATTCCACATCAGTTATGGAAAATCATGGTATGGTAAATCAGGGTACATTAAGCTACAACCAAAGTACATGTATATTTGTTTATATATACCTGTATATTTATTTTAAATACAATCTTTTAAAACACTAAATACATTTTTCATTAGTTTTCTGTACCTGCTTCCCTGGATATCTGGATGAAAGCATCTACACCACTCTCTCCATAGTTCCCCTCTGATGCCAGAGTAGAAACATAGTTCCATCCCATGGCTTTAACAATGTCCACCATCGCCTGGGCCTGGAAGGAATCTGGCGGCACGACTCGGGAGAAAAAGTCATAGCGATTGTTGTCACTAAGTTCAGGTGCTGTTGAAGCATAACTGATCTGAGGTATCTGCAAATTGGAAGAGACAGAACACATCAGTGAGCAGCAGGACTCACTTTACATCCTTTACACAGTCAAGCTGCTGCAAAAATGTGAACTTCATGAATTTCTCTGATCTGCAAAATTGATTTTACTGGACTTAGTAAACTGATAAAATTAATTTCTGACGGCGTTACACAACAGGGGGATGGGTGTTCGGAGGAGGGGGCACAGGGATGTCCATGACGCCAGGCCTGTATCAGTTTGTGCGTTTAGTGCACTCTTAAAAATAAAGATTTCAAAAGGTAGTTTTTTCAGCAATGCCATAGAAGAACCATTTTTGGTTCCACAAAGAACCTTTCAGGCAACAGTCCTTAAAAGAACCATTTTTTCTAAGTGCGAAGAACTTTTTTGAAAATGTAAAGAATTTAAAGAACATTTTGTGCAATAGAAAGGTTCTATGGATGTTAAAGGTTCTTCATGGAGCCATCCCAGACAGCAACATAGTGTCGGCCCAGATACGGCCCACATCTGGCCCGCGTGGAATCCACACTTACCAGATGTGGGCCGGATCTGGGCCAACACTATGTTGCTGTCTGGAATAGATGCCAATAAATAACCTTTATTCTAAAGTGTGTGGTGGGGATTTATAAGTGACTCTTTCTGTATGTTACATCGTAACACCATGTGGCGACTGTGTTATGAGTGAATCATTAAAACATTTTCTCAAGGGATTCGTTCAAAACACTGGCTCCATCCAAATATGCATACTTACCCACTATAAAGTAGGTAAAAATAGTATGTGTAGTATGCCAAATTCACAGTATTCATAAAGGAGTAGGCAAAAAGTACCCGGATGACATATTACTTCCGGCAAGATTCTGAAGTACGCATCCAAAGGACACTTTACTATCCCATCCCATGAGGCCACGGAATAGGATTTGTGAATGGCATTGAAGTGACACAACTCACAGTGCTAGGTCACATGACAATGAAAACATGACAAATGTAGTATGTCAAGATTACGTTCATACTTTATTTCAACAGTCGCAAAGCAAGTACATATTCAAATGAATTGCCTACTCAGAAAGTATGCGATTTTGAATGAAGCCATTTGTGAGTCACTGAATCATTCATTCAACCGATTTGTTCAAAACACAGATTCATGCTTGGATGAAACGACCCTGTTGAAAAAACCAGCATATGCTGGTTAGGTATGTTTTGAAGCATGGCAGCTGGTTTGAGCTGGTTTATGCTGGTCCTTAGTTGGTCATGAGATGGTTTAAGCTGGTCCTGAGCTGGTTTATGATGGTCAAGTGCTAGTCCTAAGCTGGTCCTAAGCAACTAGCTCCAGCTCAGGACCAGCTTATAACCAGCTCATGACCAACTAAGGACCAGCATAAACCAGCTCAAACCAGCTGCCATGCTTCAAAACATACCTAACCAGCATATGCTGTTTTTTTCAACAGGGGAGTCATTAGGTAAATCCCAATTAGTGTACTATTCTATGCTGTTTTGTAGTATAAATAGTATGTGTGTTCATACAGAAAATTCAAAAAAAAAAAAATGCACTTCAACTATCTGGATAATTAAACGAAAAAACGGAGTGGTGGATTGAATACTTTATGCACTCGACTGCTGCAGCTTTCCTTATGTAGCAAAAAGGGAAAGGGTTTTCAGACTCAGATGCTGTATAACAAAATAACCTTGTAATATTCATACACTACACGGTCAAGTACACAGTGCATAGTATAAGTGCATTACGTATGGTGTGTCATTTGGGACACAAACATTGAATTATTCACTCCACCGATTTGTTCAGAAAACACTGATTCAGGAACGTCACTCAGAACGTCACTTTAAACTATTAAATCAGTTGTGGCTTTGGTTTGAAAGAGCAAAAATAGACAAAGTAACTGGCAATAATGGGTCTAAGGTTGCTCTCTTGTTTATTAAGCTGTTGAAAAAAATAAATATCATATACTCATTCGTGATAAAATCATGTCTGAAGATCATCATATCCAGAACAACAGCACATTTTCTCTTGTAATATTGCTTAGGCATGTCCTAAAATATAGCAAGTCTCCCGCAGCAAAACAACCATAGCTTTAGTGGTAGTGTTTGCTGCAGCACATAAAAATCCTGGGGAAATACAGATGGCACGAGCTACCACTGTAAAAGCATTTGTTTGTAAAAAAAAAAAAAAAAAAAAAAAAAAGATGAGAAGATTAATTTACTGTTGTGCTACTTTCTTAATGACGCAGTTGATGTCACTGGGCTAGGCTTTCGCCGACTAATGTCTGCCGAGCCCGTGTGGCTTAATGAAAGGTTCTTTAAAGAAGCGAGCTAGCGGACAGTGAGGAAAAGGTGGATACAGACTGGAGAAGGAGAGAAGAGGGAGAGGACCATTTGACAGATTATCTGGAAGGATTAGAGGGGTTTTAGTCAAATTATGTTAAGCACAGAGGGAGAGAGACAGATCAAGAGACAAGGTTGCCATTTCTCAGCCATAAGCCATACAATATATTTAATTCTACTAGCTTACTTGCTACAACAGATTTAACTGCTCCTCCCCCAACATATATATTACAGTCTCTGTTGATCTACCCATGACCGTTTGGGCACTTGTTACATCTTGCATGAAAAACAACCATATTCAAAGTTTGCAATGCAGTTTTGAATCCAATGCCATTCCAAAACATTGATGCAAATATACAAAGGAAACATGGCTATAGGAGGACGTTGCTGAAAGATTTGGTCTCAGATACTAATTTGTTGCTATGCATCATAAGCATTACAGCCTTCGAGCCTTTCCACACATGAGTCATGTCAACATTAACAGCAGTCACATGCAAACATTTCCTAGAAGTGTTTCATTAGTTTTAGACGTATGTTCCCTAAGCATCTACACTTAAAATGTGAACATGTGCATTAAAACTCTCACTGGTGTGGTGTACAAATATAACCCAAAATATTCAGGTTGATTCATCCAGATTAAAAGGTTAATTAAGATGTGAATTACAAAAAATAATAATAATTTTAGATTACCTGATAATTATAGTTTTTTATGTAGGATGCTCTATTATTTATTAAAGATTTATAATATGATGAGCGTGACAAATTAAGAATGGCTTTTCGTTTAATGAAATCTTTACAAGATGAAATCCAATTAAGGAAAAAAAAAAAATCTTAATCCAATTATACAAGAATCTGCTGTAGGCCGAATGTCATCCACCTATCATAAGGAAATGCTATAGAAGGGTTCATGCATCTTTAAGACATTGTGTGTTGACTTAGTTTAAAACAATCTTTTCTGGTCTTGTGAATACCAGGATTTAGAGAATGTGAGGGTCAGGTAAATCTAGAGACTTAACTGTTACCCATAAATGCTGCTGTCTGTCCTTGTCGATCTATGTGTTAAAGACCCACGCTCATTCAGCTAAAGCCACAGAACAGAATCTGCCTGTAGCTGATAACAGGGCAGCTGCATTTCTCTGGGCTCATGCTTGATTTTCCATCAGGAGTCTGAGCTGGAGAGAGGGCTTTAGTGGAGAGCGGATCCTCCGTAATGCTGTAGTTAATATCTGTCTTCCTCAATTCCCACTTACCAGAACTCAGGGAGAAACACGGACATGAAATAGTTTGTAAAGATAAACATATAGTCCATAAATACCCATTTCAATTAATTGATTCAAACTATTTATTGTTCAAAAATATTCATGGAAGTCCCTAATTTGTTTATTAAAATATATGACAAAAAACATTGAGTAAAAATATTAATGTTTATTATTGTGTACTGTTGTATTGTTTTTTTTATAAATAAAAAAATGATATTTTTTATCTTAACAGTGTGGAAAACATTTTTTTTATTAAATTAAGAATTCATTTTTTTTTTTTTTTTTTTTTTTTTTCAATTTTAAGATTTTATTTGTGATTTACTTGCATTAAACATGAATCTAATTAGCTGTCTGGTCGAAATTATAGTTTCAATGATGGAAAAAACATTTTTAAAACACCAGGGTAAACATTTAAACAAATACATATCCCCATACTTCCCCAGTTAATTAATCACAGTTTTATATTACATGTTTTTTAAATGTTATGTTATAAAGATCAAATATCCAATTAACTATGCACTAATTTGCATATATTTCCAGAATAAAAAAGGCCAGGTTCAACATTTTTATTTCACATTGTTTACATATAAAGTTTTTACAGAGGGGATTTTGGAAATCTCTTCATATCAGTCCATAAATACTGTCAACAGCCAGGAAAAAAACACCATATTTTGCCTGTATGTGTCTTGCCTTAATAGGGTAAATGACGTGACGGGTCGTGTTTTTGTCCAAAGGCCTTAATAATAATAAAAAACAAAGATATGACATCCAAAGTATGTAAGGTAGTACAACTAGATCTCTTTTATTGAATCCAAAAGGTTTTAATTATATTTTGCTACATATAAAGGTATTTTAAAGATTTTGAAGTGTCAAAAGGTCATTCGGTTTAACCGTCCAAAGGCCAATACAGCCATTTCATTTGTGATTAAAATATCTTAAAATGTAATAAATGTACATATTTTTTATAACATCATATATCAACATAGTGCAAAATGGTATTAAAATTATGTATAGAAGTCAATGCTTTGTTATGAGAAAGAATGTCCAGAAAAATGAATTTCATTGATGTCATTCGGTGTAAAGGGACCATTTTGGATCAAGTCATGTGGTCAATATCATGTGACAGGATGTGACATCATTCAGCTACCTGCAAAGGACCACATGGTCGTGAAGCAAAGTAACTAACTCTCTTTTAACTATTTGAAAATTTCACATTTTCATACGCATGTCCCGAAACATCAGGTCATTCGGTACAACCGCTATAAAACATGGAAAATGTTGTAATATTTTAAAAACTTGTACTAAATATAAAATGTTTGATTGTCCTTTTGCTAGCAGCCTGTTAGCATTGTTTGAAAATATCGTCATTCGGTACACTCTAAAAAAAAAGTGCTATATAGCACTAAAAGTGGTTCGTGGCTCGTAATCATAGGGGAACTCTACAGCACCTTTGTCAAATGGTGCTATGTAGAACCCATAAGAGGTGCCATACACAGCAAAATCTCCAGAGTTAAATCAGCTCTGCTCAGAGTACATATGGTCCCTCTCTAAATAGTGTTAAAGTAACACTGAAGCAGAGTTAAAGTTAATGAGATAATTAAACAATTAATTAAGTGATGATTGTGCATTAGTGATGAACACCTGCTGTTAACAAGCAGAATCACTGAAAAGAGAAACACAAGAACTACAACTGACTTCAGTCACAGCCTTATTAATTGCTTAATTATCTCATTAACTTTAACTCTGCTTCAGTGTTACTTTAACACTGTTTAGAGAGGGACCATATGTACTCTGAGCAGAGTTGATTTTACTCTGGGGATTTTACTGTGTATCGCATTTTATTTCTTCAACAAAAAATAGGTGCTAAACAGCACCAACTGTGGTTCTTTGGCTTGTAAAGAACCTTTAAAGGGTCTTAACAGGTTCTTTGTATGGCCACCCCAAAGAACCACTGAAGAACCGCTGAAGAACATGCAGGGGCTTAACAGGTACAGTAGCGGTGCTATATAGCACCTCAGTCATCCCAAAGAACCGGTGAAGAACCACTGAAACACCAAGATTTGGTGCTATACAGCACTTAAAGTGGTTCCCCTATGATTATGAGTCAAAGAACCACTTTTAGTACTATATAGCACCATTTTTTTAGAGTGTATAACTAAAAGTGTCATTCAGTAAAACCGAAATTTTGGTTAAACTGAATGACTTTTTTGGTGACAAATTTTGTCCATCTTGTAAAAAATGACAGTGTTAATTGATTATAAAAAACACATAATCTCATTGTTAACACTTAATAAAACTTATTAATTAATTATCTCCATTATGTTTTTTTTACACTTTTAAAAACCTTATTTGTCAATGACCCAATAATAAATTTCAGAGCAAATATATAAATATGCAGAAGTCCGGCTGACACTTTTTACTTCAGTAAAAGTTGGTTCATTTGTGTGACAACTATCACCAGTCTTTGCTTTATCCAATATCATCAAAAGGCAAAAGAAATTGAGATATGATTGTTTCAGCCAAATCGGCCAGCCCTATTCCAAAGCGTATCACTAAAAGTAATGAATAACCAAAAACCGAAATACGATTAGGACGCACAAATTCCAGGTATAATGTCCTGAGAGAAACATAATGGAGCTTTGACTAAGTCACTTTTATTTTGTGAATTGTTTATCTTCCCTGAAACTGTGGTGACTGAAAATGATTGCAAATAACTCCTGGGTGAGGTTATCAGCTCACGTACTAAAGCACACTCAGCCTGGAGCGGTGACCACGAAGAACACAAATGATTAAAACCAATAAATAAAAAAAAATGATAAAAACTGGCAGAGGGTGGAATGAAATTAAATGTAGCTCAGGTGTAGGATTTGCAAGCTGAATGATGATCTGGAAATGAGAAAGGATTTGAAATTAAATGACACGCACGCAGCACATTTCAGCGTCGTGGTTCTCAATGTTTTAAGGACACAGGTCAATGACGTGCGCAATTCAAAAACACTGCTCGCTTTAAGGAAAATCTGATACACTTTCTCGCAGAACAAAATAAAGAAAGAATCTATATCGTTAAGAAGCTCTTGCTGAGAGGCCTTGAGCTGAAACACAATCCAAACCTTTTAACAGAATTAGTTATACTTCCTGTAGCACTGGCCCTATCTGCAGCACTGCAGAATCCAGTCTTGCAGCAACACCATGCAAGAGCTCCTCACAATACGGATGGAAATCCAATGCCTGCCACACATATACAACATTAAAAAGAGCTATACAATGTACAAAAATACCATCACCCAGTTACGAATCTGTCTTATGGCACTACAGGCAATACTACTGTCTTACGGCTTCCATAACATGTCTTCTTTCAGACTAGTAGAAAAAGGAAACATCCCAAATGTACATATATGTGTGTTTTGTTTTGTTTTTCTTCTTCACTTTATGTATTTTCATCTGTAGATTTTAAAAAGATTTATCTCAGTATCACTTACACAAAATTTCCAGCTTTATTCATATATATGTTCCGAAGACTTTTACAGAAGGGTTTGTACATATAACAGTTGCCTGATTTACATAATATTTTATTCCTAAAAATATGGTGAAATATTTTTCTGGCTGTTTTCTGACAATATTTTTTGATTTATGGACTGATATAAACTTGTAGAATCCTTTAACTCCTATATGTCAACAGAATGAAACAACGCTTTATCCAATATTCGGATTTCTGTTCTGGAAATATATGCAAATTGTGCATATTTAATTAGTCAATGAATGCAATATTTATTTGCATGTTTAAACTTAACATTTCAGAAAACTTAATATACTTATTATACTGTGATATATAAACTGGGGAATGTATGGTGATATCTATTTGGTTTTACTCTATTCAACTGTAATGTTTTGCCTTAAAGGGTTAGTTCTCCAGTTTCTTTCTTCTGTTGAACACAAAAGAAGATATTTAGAAGAATGTTGGTAACCAAACAGTTGTGGGATACCATTGACTTCCACAGTAGGAAAACAAATACTATGGAAGTCAATGTCTACCATCAACAACCGAGAATGTTGGTAACCAAACAGTTGACTTCCATAGTATTTTTTTTCCTACTGTGGAAGTCAATGGTAACCCACAACTGTCTGGTTACCAACATTCTTCAAAATATCTTCTTTTGCGTTTAACAGAAGAAAGAAACTCATACACGTTTGGAACAACATGAGGGTGAGTAAATGATGACAGAATTTCAATTTTTGGGAATCCCTTTAAATGAAGCATTTGCTGAGCCTGAAACTGAGGGAATCAACTTTAATATGTAGTTCATTGAAATTAAGTTAATTAAAATTATCCCTCACCGCAAACAGCCGAAGAACGTTAGCCACCATTATGGACACTGAGCTGGCCGAAGCCCCGATGACCCCTACCACACGCTCTGGTTTTGGGATGATGGGTGGCTCTCCATTGGAACATCGAACATCTGAGTTGTCTTTCTGGATGAGGGCCTGGACAAAGGTGAGGGATTGTTCCAGCGCATACGTATCCCTGGAGCATGTGTCCAGTATCCTGGCACCCAGGGTAATGTTAGGTAGCAGGTCTGGGTCGCTGTTGATCTGGTCCAGCGCATACAACATGGCCTCCATACGATGGATCCCCTTCTCCTTCTTAATTTCCCCACATGGAACACCAGCAGGGCCCCTGGAATGCACCGGAAAAAGCCCTCCCAGAGTGATGTCACCCTCAATCTTTATGGAATGAGTTCCTGAGGAGGAGGCCCAGGATTCTGGAGTAAATCCCATCATCACTATCCACATGACGTGAACCAGGGAGCCCACGTGTTGTCTGGGCGCCCTGCTGATCCTGCAGTGAGGATGGCATAGTGATGATGCATGTTGCTGTGACGTCATAGTTGCTGCCATGCAAGGGGCTGGTTCTTCTGCTACAGCACAACGCTTTCTTCTCTACCTGTGTCTCCTGTGGAGAAATGAGACATGACATTTTTACAAAATATGCCTTATGACTGCACTTAAAGGTGCAGCTGAATGTTTTGACAAATTTAAAACCTGTTGAGAAGTTTTTTATTAAATATAATGGAATTAATTAACTATACTAATAATGCAATATAAAAATGCTGGGTTGTTTCAACCCATGTTTGGGTCAAATACGGAAACCCAACCATTGGGTTTAATTTTTTTGAGTACACACACACACACACACACACAGCATTGTGTTTGGTATCTTTTAAGTATGTTTTCTCCTTGTTTCAATTTTCCCTGATAGCACACATACGTCTGCAAGATGTCTGTTAAAGATCACTTCATCTGGAAAGCATCTGCTGTTTACAAACATCTGATAGACGTCTTTAAGATGTCAGTTTTACATACATTCTAAATCATAAACTTCTTAAAGACATTTTCTAAACGTCTACGAGAGTAAAAATACATCTTCCAGACGTAAACACGCACATCAAACAGACGCCTCCGAGATGTATGTGTGCTATCAGGGTTTGTTTTTTAACGTTGTGCCAACCAAACCCACAAAAAAATCTGTTAATCATAATCTGTAAATCATATTTAATTTCCATTTTTTCCATTCCATTTGTTTCACCAGAAATATTCAACAAAGAATGAAAAGTGTACCAACCAACTTGGTTACATATACCATGGCACAATGATATTGTATGTTACTTTTAAAAAATACCATCATAGTAGTGACCAAAAACATGGTCTTACCATAGATTTTTGTGAGGGCACCACAGCTGAATATTCTTACATCCAAATTTACAATTTTTTTTTTTTTTTTTTTTACATTTACACATAAAAGCCTATTGACACAAATCCAGTCCATATAATGACTTTTATTAATGATTTTACTTTTAAAAAATAAGTTATTCTTTAAAGTTTCAATTCTCTGTCCTCTAAAAAATGAACTTCGCACTCAGCAGACCGCTGAGAATAGAGGTTATGCATAGGCAAGCATATTAATATTTTATGCAAATTAACTGATACATATTCAGCAACAGGTGAGCGGAAAAAGTGCTATATTTGGATTGAAAGCTGAAGTTCCCGCGGGGAGACACACGCACACTCGTTTAATTAAGTATTCGTGGGAACAGCAGCACTACTGCCTGTTTAGCGAGACCTGAACAGACATCTTTACAACATCGTAAACATTCACATTCAATGTTTTGGCATAACAATTATTATTCATTCGCTTCTTAAAAATGTCTCACCGACTGATGCTGCTGCCGGTGTGCGCCCATCTGGAGCTGAAGTTGGAGTGTTTTGAAGCACGACAGATGTCCCCAACATCCGAGTCTTCAGCTCTCATCTTAAAACGTCCACAGTCTTCTCACACAACGACAATCTAAAGATGCATTTGATTAAGGTGGGATTTTAATGTTGAGAGTATTGAGAGCTTCAGGAAACTACAAAACGATGGAAAAGGTGGAAAAGCCCGAACATTCCACAACTGTGATTCTACAAATCACTGTCAAATCCTTTAAAAGCCCCCTCACTCTGTCTGTCTCTTTCGCTCACTCTCTCGCTTTCTGTCTCCCTCTCTCAGACACTCGGTCACTCACTCACTCTCGCTCTCTTCCTTGCTTGCTCGCTCGCTCTCTCTCTCTCTCTCTCTCTCTCTCTCTCTCTCTCTCTCTCTAATGGGTACAGATTGGGATTACCACATGCATGCATTTGAGAAGTCTCTGAGAGGAATGGACCGGTATATATTTTTAATGTGAGCACTGCTGGATATAGTTCTCTGCGTTCAGACCGTCTGCTTTTATGAAACAATCTGGTGCGAGACCCTTCTGGTCTCGTCATAATGATTTATATGTTAGATTTTTTACTTTTTATAAGATAATCTAGTTGACCTCACGGTCACGTGGATGTATAGCCATACTCTGGTCCATAATACCATCGTTGGACTTTATTCTGACACACACATGGCTGTATATGGGCTAATGGCTTTTCATATCCCCAACATACTGACTCTTCACTTTTTTTCTCTCTGGATATCTTTGGCTTTATGTAATGATTATGAATGAATTATTCAAATAAACGTGCCATCTCTGTTAGATTTTAAAGCAAGCCAGCGATCGAGTGACAAAGTATTCCCTGTCCACAGATCATGTAATATTTTTTATTTATTTATTAGTGTTCTTGTGAATGAATTAAGCTGTCTGTAGGTCCATTCTTTAGGAAAATAGAGGTGTATATTATTATGGGATGTTTTGTCTTTAATAAACCATTACATATTTTTTGTAGGGGTTAATTTAATTTTCAATGCTATTAAAGATTTATAACTATTAAATCAAGTTGTGGGATATGATTTTAAAATAATAAATACAAGTCTAATTGTCTGTTATATCTTCATAGTCTTGTGTTTTGAGACAACAAAAAAGCAATGGTGAGGTAATGAAAATGTGTTTTTATAACTTAGTTAACACTAAGAAATGAAATAAAATATACAGTAACATAGATTATAGATTAAAAAGCTAATTACCTATTACCTTAAAAGGTTTAATTAATAAAACATTTCCAGAGACAAATAAATTAGCAACATTAATGTATACAAGAATATGCACCAAAACATAAATAAATCTGCAATCCATTAAAAGCCATTATCAATACAGCAAAAATAGCTAAAATGAACACACTTTAAATGACACTGTGCTGCTGACTTGCATATTTTCATGAACACAATGTGGCATTGTTTCAATTATTACAGAATAACTGTAAAATATCCAAAAAAAAAAGTCACATACAAATATGTGATATAAAAGTCATTGATATAAAACTGCTTGATTTTTTTAAGATAAAATTTCTGGTTACATTGTAAGAGGGGGTGTAGACACAGTCACATATTTCATCTAGCCATTTTAAATGTGATCCTACCCTCTAGTGGTAGAGAGTGGTAAAAACTCTTGTTTGAACAAATAAAATGCAGAACTATGTGTCCTGATTCACAGACTTTAAAGGGATAGTTCACCCAAAAATAAAAATTTGATGTTTATCTGCTTACCACAAGGGCATCCAAGATGTAGGTGACTTTGTTTCTTCAGTAGAACACAAATGATGATTTTTAACTCCAACCGTTGCAGGTCTGTCTGTCATATAATGCATGTCAATGGGAACTCCATCTATAAGAGTCAAAAAAACATGCACAGACAAATCCAAATTAAACCCTGCGGCTCGTGACGACACATTGATGTCCTAAGACACGAAACGATCGGTTTGTGTGAGAAACCGAACAGTATTTATATCATTTTTTACCTCTAATACACCACTATGTCCACCTGCCTTGAGCGCACGCATGGCATCCGGTGTGTACGGTGCATGTCCTACGCCTTCTTTATTCAACTTACGGAACGAACGCGGCGCCAGTTTCGTTTTTTCCGTAAGTAGAATAGGGAAGGCGTAGGACATACAGCGTAAGCTTTTTGAAGAACACGGAAAGCGGAAGCACGTGCGAGGTGATAGTTTGTGTTTATAAAGCATATACCTTTGTATTTTTTAAGAAAATGACCGATCGTTTCGCTAGATAAGACCCTTATTCCTCGTCTGGTATCGTTTAAAGCCCTTTGAAGCTGCACTGAAACTGTAATTTTGACCTTCAACCGTTTGGAGACCATTGACGTCCACTATAAGGAGAATAATCCTGGAATGTTTTCATCAAAAAGCTTAATTTCTTTTTTCGACCGAAAAATGATATAAATACTGTTCAGTTTCTCACACAAACCGATCGTTTCGTGTCTTAGGACATCAATGTGTCATCACGAGCCGCAGGGTTTAATTTGGATTTGTCTGTGCATGTTTTTTTGACTCTTATAGATGGTGTTCCCATTGACATGCATTATACGACTGACAGACCGCAACGGTTGGAGTTAAAAATCATCATTTGTTTTCTACTGAAGAAACAAAGTCACCTACATCTTGGATGCCCTTGTGGTAAGCAGATAAACATCAAATTTTCATTTTTGGGTGAACTATCCCTTTAAGTACAATAAGTCTTAGAGACTTAATAATAAGAGAATAAATCAATCAAAATACACCTCACGATAGGTCTGAGAAGCTCTTAGCCTAAAAGGTCCTCTTTTTAAGCATATGAACCATCTCTGTATATCTCTAGCCCAAAAACATGGACTTCTCCAAGCCGTCCTCTGCCTTGGTGTACTCTAAATGGGATTTAAAATAGCAGCTTTTATAGGAAAGGCTATTGCGCACATATTGAAGATAGTCTGGGACTCCCGGACAGATCACATTATCAGCAAGCAGAACGGTGCCTTTCCTTAGTAGACCACAATCCTATAAATAAAAAAAGAGAGAAAAAAGAGGAGCAGAAAATTATGGATATATGCTTTCAGTAAAATCGAGAAGAAAATACTGACATAGCACTGAATTCATGATGTTTTGCATTGTAGAGACACCATGATCTCTAACTGAGATTGAATGTAATTACAGTCGTCAGAATCAAACACACCTCCATTAATTTTGTGTCAGGGAGGTAACGGTCCTTCCAGTGGTCCAGAAAAACTAAATCAACTGTTTCAATTCCAAAGTGCTCCTTCATGCGTGGGATCCAATCTTCAGACGCACCTTCTACAAGCTGGACCTGATGAAGTAAAACATTAATTCAAGGCATAATAATTAGGAAATGACTCCTTTCATTTGAAATATATAGGCTACAAATATAATGTTTGCAGAGAGTAGAGTAAATAAGGACTACTGAATGTAAACAATGTAAATTAAGTGTTTGTGGAAGAACAGGGCCCTTACTTTGTCTTCAAGACCTGCCCAGGCGATTACTTGTCGAGCAATTGCAGCATAATCACCATTGAACTCCAGTGTTATCAGACGAGCTCCAGGAGGAAGCAGACGAGCGATGCGCACTGTAGAGTATCCACAGTATGTGCCCAACTCTAGGACCTTCTCTGGGTTCAATTCATTCACCACTGAGTCCAAGATAGTACCTGAGTGTACACACACACACACACACACACACACACGTTTGTTTCACTATATTAGCGAGGACATTGCATAAACTTCCATTGATTTTATATCAGGTTATTTATATTTTATATTTTATATCACCTAACCCCTAACCTAGAAAAATGGCCTCACTAGTCAGTTGTTGTCATATTTCACTGTACATTGTAAAAAAAATATTTCCGTGATTTGTTATCACAATATTTTTTCTTTAGTCAAATCAGCTTAAATAATTAATGTGGCTCAGATAACATAATATTTCGAGTTTCTGTTGTTTAAAACAATCACCTTCATTGTTTTAACTCAAATTTTTAATTTCAATGAACTCAAAATTTTAAGGCAACCAGGTAACTTACTTTTTTAAGTTAAATCAACAATTCTTTTTTACAGTGCATAAGTGAGAACATTTGGCACGTATACATATACATAAGGACAAATATAGCCAAACCTGCACACACACACACTCACACAAAATAAAAAATAAAAAATAGTTACTGTTTGTATTTCAAATTTATAGTTGGCTCAGTAAAAGTTCCACAAATTAGTGAAGTTGAGTTGACATACTATTGCATACAATATATGCAGATTCAAACAGAAATACATTTGTAGTTCTGCATCTTATTTTGGACATGGAACAGTAAAGGAATGTTGACATTTGACATTCTTAAAAGTTTATTCAGAGCAACATATATTTAAAGAATATTCACTACGTCTCAAAGGTTTGAGGTCTGTACAGTTTTTTTTGTTTTTTTACAGGTTTTGTACATGTTTTTGAAGGAAGTCTCTTATGCTCACTAAGGCGGTTTATTTGATAAAAAAAACAGTAATATTGTGAAATATTATTACAGTTTAAAGTAAAAGCTTTCTATTTTAATACATTTTAAAATGTAATTTATTCTTGTGATGACAAAGATGAATTTCCAGCAGTCACACGATCCTTCAGAAATCATTCTAATATGCTGATTTGGTGCTCAAGAAACATTTTTTTATTGAACATTTTTGTGCAATGACAAAAATAATTTGACACGAGTCTGGAAATACAAAAGCAGTGTTCTGACCTTTCTCGTCTCCAATGTTCATAGCCCATTCACTGTGTCGGCAGAAATGATCAATGGCCGAGATCACACTCTGAGGGTCACCTCGGGTTGCATTCTTCTGTACTGCTTTCAGCAGACGCTGGTCACAACAAAGACATAAAGAGTTCTGGTGACAAAACTGTTTACTTTATGGGCCTCAAAAGTTTGACATCGTTGACCCCAGTCTAGGGATCACATGTCCTATTAAGCATCCTAGTTGCAGATGTAGGACAGAGGTACATGCTGTCATTTTGTATTGTGATAGAAAACTGTTTAACCAGGCCTGATTGAGTCACCTGTGGTCGAGTAGATCTGGTCAGAGTATCAAGAGCACGCTCAACGATGACATCGTGCCAGAGTAACGCGAGACTGCCGTTGAACTGCACAACAGCAGGGATGAGCCAGGAGTACAAGACGTATAAAAGCACTGTGACCCCGACAAACCAGCACAGCAACACCAGCAACATGCTAGAGCCAGACACAGAGATTCATAAACATTCAAGATACTTGAATTAAGCTAATAATCACGTACGGTACAGATCTAGTTAATTAGTGCAGAAAAATCACAACATAAACATGTCTGTTCAAAGTGTTTGCATTGCATTAAGTATTTCAGAAATGTATTATTTTATTTAATTGTGCTCTCTTTACCATGTAACAAATTGAAAATCAATATACACCACTGTTTAAAAGTTTGGGATCATTAAGACATTTTAATGTTTTTTTAAAGAGTTTTCTGCTCACCAAGGCTACATTTATTTGATCAAAAATACAATAAAATTGTGAAATAGTATTACAATGTAACATAATTGTTTTCTATTTAATGTATTTTCAAAATGTCATTTATTCCTGTGATGCAAAGCTGTATTTTCAGCATCATTACTCCAGTCTTCAGTGTCACATGATCCTTCAGAAATCATTCTAATATGCTGATTTGATGCTCAAGAATTTTTTTTTTTAGTATCAATTTTTAAATCAATTTCGCTGCCTAATAATTTTGTGGAAACAGTGATACATTTTTTTCAGGATTATTTAATGAATAGAAAGTTCAAAATAAAGCATTTACTTAAAATATAAATCTTTTGTAACATTATAATGTCTTTACTGTCAACTTTGATCAATTTAATGCATCCTTGATTAATAAAAATAATAATTTCTTTCAACAAATACTTTTGAATGGTGGTGTATAATACAGCAAGCAATATTTTAAATTAATCCATCAAAAACCCTGCATGGGCATTTTTTTTTTCTTTCTTTTTTGTCCGATAGGCAACCTTTCAGTAAAACCCAGATAAATGAAGGAAAGCCTGATATTACTGTGCATCCCTTTGAACGGTCTGTGTAAATTCAATGTTTAAACAATACAATTCTATCACCTTTCAAGACAGCACACACTATCAAAGTGAGGGCATTCCATAGGCGTAATGGTTGTTATACTGTACAAACTGTACATTCTCTCCCCCTACACTACCCCTAAACCTACCCATCACAGAAAACATTCTGCAGTTTTACATTTTTAATAAAACATTTTTTAGTATGTTTTTAAAGCTATTTTAAATATGAGGACTCATGAAATGCCCTCATATTTCATGTTTACGTCGTAATACCACTGTAATACCCATGTCATTATACAAATTTGTGTCACAAAAACACGCACACACACACACACCAATGTATTATACTCTAATTATACTCTAATACAGCCCAGGTCTACACTCCTGCAGGTCATGAGATGAATGTATATGGAAATTAATGTTCTCATTCAATGCTGTGCTTTCATCTCTCTGGCCATTCCTCTATTGTCTTGGTCTAATGAGATGGGTGGTTACTATGCAGCAAATAAACCCTGAAATGAAAATCTCTCTCATGTGATCATTTGGCTGCTATTGCTACAACATGTCGCTGCAGCTCAATCTGTCCATGAAGTAGATATGGGGACAAACTGAAGACTGAAAATAAAATGAATTTGTTTGGGGTTTTTTTTTTTTTTTTTCATTTCCTCACAAAAAGTTTGTGTTCCTGGGTCAACACCACTATATGCAGCAATAATGTGTCAAATATTTATTATTACACTACCATTCAAAAGTTTGGGATTCTTTTTTTTTTTTTTTCAAACTAATCCTGTAAAAATGCATCACAGTTTCCACAAAAATATTAAGCAGTGCAACTGTTTTCAACATTAATAATAAGAAGAAATGGAGTAATGGCTGCTGAAAATGTAGCTTTGCCATCACAGGAACACATTTTTAAAATATTTTAAAATAGAAAACAGTTCTGTCATGACAACACCCGGAGTGTTTGGCATGAAAGCGTGCTGAAAACTGCTACGCAGATGCCGGCCAATATTACAATAAAAACAATATTACTGTATTTTTGCTTAAATAAATGCAGCCTTGGTGAGCATAAGAGACTTCTTTCAAAAACATTAAACAATCTTATCAACCCCAAACTTTTGAACCACAGTGTAAATTGCAAATCTAGCATTCACTTTAATGAATGAATGAATTGAGTCTACAGGATGGTTTCCAACTCCACTCTTAATCTGCACATGTGTTAAATGTAGGAGCCTTTTCCCCCTAAAACATTCAAGTGATCTTTGATAAATTTCTGTCTTAAGAATCAGTGTGCTAACACAATTTAGGCCTGCATCCTTGTTTGAGGCTTCCTTTTCAGATTTTGTTTTTGTTTTTGTTTGCAGAATAGAATAAATAGAACATGAAATAAAAATATTCACTGCAAAGTAAATATGTACTTTATCATAATAAAAGATATGTTAATAATTGTTCAGTTAATAAAGAAGACTAAACTAGTCATGGGGAGCAAGAAATTTGGTTCTCAAGTAGGATTTTAGAGTTGCATGGCAACAAGCACAAGGTTAAGAGCTATTAGACAAAGAGTATGGCACCCCTGTGAGAGAACCATAACAAGGGCTTCTCTGGCTTTCTTTAAATATATACACAAATGTAGCTGGGGTCTGGAGTGGAATGCAGAGTTCAGCCACTTTGCTGGATAGCCATTGTTAGTGGGAAAATCCCCTCAAATGGGTGTCAGAAAGGAATGAGTGAAGCACAGAGGCTGGTTTTCACAAATGCATTGCAGTAAATATTTACCAGTGAATGCATTTATGCATTGGAAAAGTCCAGTATGTATAATGTTAATTCACACAGCAATAGCAAGGATCACAGCAATCATGATAAATAGCACAGGGATTTCATTATAAATGATAAGTGATTTTTATATCAATATTACATGCTATGTTTAAGTTGATATCATTAGCACTACATAATAATTTAAAATGAACAAGAAATGCGATAGACTAAAAAAGACTGTTCTGTCTTCAGTGATGTGCAAACATGATAATTGGTATCGGCTGACCAGAACACACACTGTGAACCATTTACTAAACTAGATTTAACCTAAATTGGGTTTCAAATTTAAACTAGATAAAAGCCAAAAAAATATCTACAAAAGTGAGCAAAACACATAATAATAAAAAATATAGTTATTATTTAAATAATGAAAGAAACCTGAAAGAGGGTTATAGGCAATGTAATACTATTATGAACATACAACATATTCATTTAAATGTGTAATAATAAATTATGTAATAAAAGACAATTGTGTATGTAATAAAAGACAAATATATTTAAAAAAGACAATTAAATTAAATTATCTAAATGATCAATGGTATGCAGTACAACGTTTTCTGAATATTTACAATTCAACAAAGATAGCAGCAAGTGACAAAAATGAAAATAAATGACCAATTAAGAATAAAAGATAGAGAGAAAACACTTACTTTCGATGAGGGCCTCTGTTTTCCTTTTACAATATGTCTATTTCATTTAAGGACCTTCTGTTATAACCAGCCTGCAAGGATGCAAATGCACATTCTACTGATCAGCTCTCTCTCTCTTTCTCTCTCTCTCTCTCTCTCTCTTTCTCTCTCTCTCTCAGCTGACCTTGTAATACGCTCTCTCACGTCTTCTGGGTAGTTTTGAGCTGTGTGGATTGTTTGGCCTCGTGTCTTTTAGGAGGATATACACCCCCAGAAAGCAAACATAAATCCAAATTAGGTCAGGGATCAAAAACTGGCATACAGGCCTATAGTGAACAGAAACTCCAGAACAAAACTTCCAATTGTTTTTCAACTGAACATTTCCCCTCTAGTTATTTAGGCTACTTTTTGTTAAAGGGTTAGTTCACCCAAAATTGAAAATTCTCTTATTTATTACTCACCCTCATGTCGTTCCACATCCGTAAGACCTTCATTCATCTTCGGAACACAAATTAAGATATTTTTTGTTGAAATCCGATGGCTCAGTGAGGCCTACATAGCCAGCAATGACATTTCCTCTCTCAAGATCCATTAATGTACTAAAAACATATTTAAATCAGTTCATGTGAGTACAGTGGTTCAATATTAATATTATAAAGCCACGAGAATATTTTTGGTGCGCCAAAAAAAAACAAAATAACGCCTTATATAGTGATGGCCGATTTCAAAACACTGCTTCAGGAAGCTTCGGAGCGTTATGAATCAGCGTGTCGAATCAGCGGTTCGGAGCGCCAAAGTCACGTGATTTCAGCAGTATGGCGGTTTGACACGCGATCCGAATCATGAAGCATCATGAAGGTCTCGGTTGCAAGCAGCGAAATATATCTTAATTTGTGTTCCGAAGATTAACGAAGTTCTTACGGGTGTGAAACGGCATGAGGGTGAGTAATATTTTCATTTTTGGGTGAACTAACCCTTTAAAGCACCCTGCATCGACTGGATCTTAGGTTATCGAACCAACTCATTCAACTGAACCGTTTCATGATTCGATTCATTCATAACGTAATGGCATGAAATGAGTAATGCTACTGACATAAATCTTAAGAAATCTTCTTGCAAAGTGTCAGGTGAACTGTTCCTTTAAAACAAATGGTTTCATGACAGACATTGAAATTACACATTAAATAGATCTCCTCTGAGGGCGTTTTTGACGCTGCTTGCAAGTAAGTTCATCCACAATTTATTATCTAATTTCGACTGACTACAATTTAGATTCTGTTCTCACGGAACAGGCAGATAAATCAGCTATTTGAGTAACTCAAAAGGATAAAACATTCGCAGAAAGCCAGCACAGCACCTCCATACGCTGCTCCTTCCAAAATACATACCTAGTGCTTAGACACTGTTAGATTGATGTAACCCCTGTCAATAACTTCAGCTTCGTCGCATTCTGCATGATTACTGCTGGGGAAATGGCATGTAAACCAATTCAACTATATAGGTGTTTTCTTTATATACAAGAGTAGGCTATACATATTGTTCTGTTGTTTAATAGGTACAACGACAACCTTTCTAATGGAGGGCGATGCAACAGCTAGCCATAACTTCTGATGACTTTTTTTATTCAACTTCCCACAGTACCGTAACACACTCAATATCAGTTCCAAACCTGGTTAATTTAATAGTATGTTACCGTATAGAACCTAATACTAGGCTACACATATAACCATACATGTAAATGTAAATAAATACATGAAAAAGAAAGGCATTTCACAGAAAAAAAAAAAATTGTAACTATTAAACAGCTGTATAGTATTGCTTTTAAGTTTTAAATAGGCTAGGCCTATATTTTAGTATACATTTTTAAATTGTTCAAAATTTGGCACAGTAATTATAACAATTAAATAAAATATAACCAAGATTTTTTATCACTGTCACATTTGTGTTGTGGCTGAGCATAGACTAAAGTAAATCACTGAACTGAACACTCCTCCTGCAACACCTTACTCAGCCCTTACAAAAATAAAAATAAATAAAATAACAATAAATAAAAGTGCAAAATATGGGGCCTGTGACAACCTTCCTGGGTACTCCCACCTAATAAGGCCCCTCCAATCTGGGTGTGCTCTAAAACAACTTTAGAGCCATTCAACACCAAATACTATCTTCTGTATTAAAACAGCTATAGAAAGTCATAGAAATGATACCATACCAGATACCAGAATCATTTCTTATCCCAGAATTACAGTTGATACTAAAAATGAATGTAGCACTGAACATTCTTTACAAAAATAAATACAATTAGCCAGGATGTATGTACATGTAAACAAACATGTGTATTACCTTGTTGAGTTTGGGTAGCAGGGAGTGTGTAAAGTTTCCAGTGCACATATTACCACAGGCAGGGCTCGATTTGAGGGGGGATATACGGGGGGATGGCATCCCCCTTGTTGAAAAAAAATTCAAAAATCATCCTCCCTTACCATCCCAGACAGCAACATAATGTGGCCCAGATCCGACCCACATTTGATACATGTGGATTACACATGGACCAGATGTGGGCCGGATCTGGGCCGACATTATGTTGCTGTCAGGGATCCCCTTTAGATTAATAGTGTTATGTATATTTTGTAAATCTTATCATGTATACAAGATTTCAATGACAGTCAGTTTTGTTCCTTTATGAGATCTCAATGGTTGACGGTTTTGTTTTTGCTATTTTACAAGATTTCAAAGACATTTGGTTTTGTTTCGTTACGAGATTTCAATGATGGTTGGTTTTGTTCCTTTACAAGATTTCAAAGAGAGTTGGTTTGTTTCCACAATGAGATTTCAAAGATGGTCAGTTTTGTTTCATTATGAGATTACACTGACGATCGGTTTTGTTCTGTTGAAAGATTTCAATGACAGTCTGTTTTGTTCGGTTTTGAGATTTCACTAATGGCCGGTTTTATTCTGTTATAAGATTTCAATGATGGCTGTTTTTTTTTTCTTTACAAGATCTCAATGATTGCAGGTTTTGTGTTGTTCTGTTTCAGACTGCACGTTACAGACGTACATTTAAAATAGAAAACCATTATTTTAAATTGTAATAATATTTCACAATATTACTGTTTTTCTGTATTTTTGGTCAAAAAAATGCAGGATTGTTGAAGATATGAGACTTTTAAAAAAAAAAAATATTAACAATAGTAATGAAAAAAAAAGTGCTTCCATGTAATTTGTAAGAACTAATTAATGTACTATATCATTTGCGATGTGAAACTAACTAACTACCTGCATGGCATGTGATGCAATGTAGGGATTATTTTTGCCCCAGGGTTATACCCCTTATTTTTGGGGGTTTATTTTAACTCTTTATTCAATAGTTTATGGCAACTGTACAGTATGTGATGTGCTGTATGGACTATTTTATACAAGGGTGACACCCTTTATACAGTACAGTTTGTTGCTACTGTACTGGGGCGTTAGGACCCACTCAGGCCACAGGTTGATCGGGCTCAACACTGCTTAGCTTCAGTGGGTGTGCAGATAAAAGCTTTAGGTTGACCACCGCAAGGCTTCTCAAGCATTTTTCCAACCATAGACCCTCTCATGTAGAAATATAAGTCTCAACAATGGTGACATGCTTCATGCCACAATGCATTCTATAACAAACTATGATTAAGTTGAAATTAACTGTATTACATCTACATAATCAAAACAAAACAAAAAAATACTCAGATGATGACAACCCCTTCATTGTCAAGTTTTCAACATCACCCGACCACATTTTCCCTTGCTATTTTTTGCCACGGGGGAGGGGTTGTGGCCTGATTCGAGGCTTGTCGCAAATAATTTTTTGTCCAAAAAATCCTCTATTGTGTGGTGTCATTACGAATATTTAACTGCTCCCGATCGAGACGGTGTGCCCCCAATCTCAAATTATAAATATCAAAGATGTTCCAGATGCTTTTACTAGAAAAGCAAAAAAAGAAAAAAAAAAATCAAAATTAAGAAAAAAATAAAAGTTTTTGCTTAAAACAAGCAAAATTAGCTGCCAATGGGGTAAGAAAAATATTCTTGACCCATTGGCAGATAATTTTGCTTTTTTTTTTTTAAGCAAAAACTCTTGATTTTTTTTTTCAGAAAACAAGAAAAAATATCTTATGATATGTTCATGTTATATTCAGATCGTGTTATATTGCAGAAATCAGACCAAAAAAAAAAAAACTGTTAAGATGACACACAAAGACATTAAGAATCAGCACATGAATCTCAACAATGGTGACAATCAAAAGTGAATCCGATGCCAAATATACAGCTGTCGAATGCCGTCTCTCCCTGACCTTATTAATTAAGGTGGAAGCACAGTCTGATGAGGGTGGTTTTACTACAGTAGCTGTGGGATTTCCAAATGACTAAGGAAATGTTTTCAGCAAGATGGTGTAAAATTGTACATTTCTTGTCTATTACCACCCACTGCTGCTTACACCAATGGCAGAAATAAGCACAGATAGAATAGCAGAATATGTGGGAGAGCATTGCTTTAGTGTGACTTTACTGTATTGCAAAACAGGTGGTAGCTCATTCTGAGGCACAATTTCAGCCCCTCAGGATGCGCTACCTCTAAATTTGACCCGTTTTATCAAGGCAATACAAAGTAATGCTTCCGTAGCATTCCATGGCCAAATCCTGGCTCACTACCAAAGCTAAGCAGGCTTGTGACATGGATGGGAGACCTGTTTGAAAAAACTTGATTATCATTGGAATATGCTTTAGTGAGGCCAGCAGGGGGTGTACACTCCCAGGCTTATATGGCTCCTAAAGTCAGAGTGCAGCGATAGGGGCACTAGACTGTGAGAAGAACGATCCTTTAAACCGAGGTCCTGACTTGCTGTGGTCATTAATTGCCATTTTAATTAGTAATTTGACCAGCAATTTGGACATTAATGGCTGTGTGTTGAGTTATTTTGAGGGGACAGCAAATTTACACTGTTATACAAGCTGTACGCTCACTACTTTACATTGTAGCAAAGTGTCATTTCTTCAGTGTTGTCACATGAAAAGATATAATAAAATATTTACAAAAATGCGAGGGGTGTACTCACTTCTTTGAGATACTGTAATTCAAAAGTTCACACTTATACGTATTTGGCATGCTGTCCAGGGGGAGGGCTCCAAGCACTGAATTTTGGCCCAAACCCAGAGTACCTACATATACCTCTTATCATTAATTGAGTTGATTAACTGAATGCGCTCCTCTTGTGTTAATTAGGTTCATTATCTGAACGTGCTCCTCCTGAACTTTGTTAATAAAACATCATTTACAAAAGGATATGAAGTGTAGATGAAGCATGTTTCAAAGAGAACTGCCTGTGCGCCAATTTGAATAGGAGAGAATCACATGAAGTGGAAACATTCCAACACATTCCAAGTGTTCAGTGGGCATGGAAGTGATCTGACCAAAGACCAAAGATAAATGTAAGGAATGTGAACTGAACAGCCTTTCAGAATGTACTGTGTAACCCGAAATTTATTTGTGCTTACATGATGCATTGTAATTAAAATTTAAATTTAGGTGCGATTCATTTTCGTGAAAGAAGTGTGACAATTAGGGAAAAAATGAGACTTTATATCATGATCTTTATTATGAATTTTTTCCCTAACAGACCATCTTGATATGAAATGTAAAAAGAAAAAAGAAACAATGTAAAAAGTATATAAAAAAAAAAATCAAGCAATACATTTATGATTCTAAAAGCTACAATGATTTAAAGCCAAAACAGGATGTCATTCATAAAGATGCCAACAAGAGTCGCTTTCGTTGATGTAAACAAACTAGAGGCATGTACTATGCAAATAAATATTTATACAAAATCTGATCAGTTCATAAATATACAATATATATTGTTTATTCAAGTTGCTACATATAGGTATTTTTCGTTATTTATAATTAATTACAGTACAGACATTTATGTCACCAAAATACACTAAGAGAGACTAGCAATGCACAGCTGTTTGGTCATGAGTTTCAGATACCAGCTGGAGGCACCTCACAAACCTGCAACATGAAGAGTAGCAACTACATGTGAATTCTTCAAGTCTAATTAACCAAGTATTAAACAAACCATCATCATTTGAAGCTTAAACCATCATATGACTTATCTTCTGCAGTTTTAGCAATAATACATAGGCGTAACATGGGGACAAATTAGTCTTGCATTTAATAGTGGACACCAAATTGTGCTGATTTCAAGGGTAATCATCAGAAACTGTGTAATTGGTAAAAATAAGATATGCTTTGCCAGAACAACTATTTCAGCAAGAACAATTAAAGAAAAACTAAACCATCAACTCAGGAACTGTAACTAAAAGGACTTAAAAACAAGTTAGCTGACCGGTTAAGACAATTATAAGGTATTTTGCTTACAACGAGTGCAAACATAAGACCAGCTTATGCCACTTCTCAACATGTAAACTACAGTAAATGCTCAGCTATAATTTTTGAATACTGCAGAATATCAATTAAAGGGGTTGCCAAGTCGGAATAGACTAATCATGAAAGTAATATATATGCAAACAATTTTCGATAACAGTTTTGAGAAAAATGGCAAACTAAATAATTTGGCATTCAAAAATTAACAACAAAAAACAACTAAATAAAATAAATGTTAATAATCACATTAATATATTTCTGACTCTGTAAAGGATTTCATAAGGATGCATCATTTCATCTTCTCATGCATGTTTTTTGAAATTTTTTCACTTGGTGCGTGAACAGGCCTCTATACCATTTCAGAGCTCAAGATCACATTATTTTAGGCCAATCCTTTTCAAGTTCTTTGAAATTATGGATTCGATAACTGCTGGCTAAATAGTATAATAAATCCCTGTATTAGAGCTTTAAAGTTCATTTTAGAGACCAGGCATAAGCTTGTTTGCATGTCTAGAACTTCAGAGAATATAAGCCCTCCAAGAGAAAAAGCTCATCCTCACTTCAAGGTCCTTTATATGAAATGCTTTTATCATACTCTTCAAAGCTACATATAGATATTTAGATATATAGATATAAACAAACAGGTATGCAACACATTCACTGCTGTTATAGTACATTAAAATGCATGAGTTCATTAAACTCAGAGTAGTCTTGTATATAATTAAATGACTGTTAACCTGAAACATATTAGTTACAAAATAGTAATTTAGAATACATACATCTTATAATCTATTTTATTCTCTGAAAATATATAAATATATCTCAGGATGAAGTGGAGATGATTAACTTTATAATTTGTTTTCAAAATGTAGATACATTACAATAACATCCCATTAATACACACACAGAGTATGGAGAAAAACAAAACAAAATGTACCTTGTAAACACCAGTTTACAATCAAGCGCAGCGCTAGATCTATGACAGCCAACACACTGATCTACTATTTCAGTTCTCTGTTGTTTAAAGATGCCTCCTTATTTGCTGAACAATGTAGGGATGAACCAATATCTCTGTTAGATGCAGTACAATACTTGTACTTTTAAATAATGTCGTAATTTATATAATATTGTGGCAAGCAGGGCAGGGCCGATAGCCGTGGGAATGGAGCGAGGCCAGTGGCACGAGTGCCAATGAGCATCACCTGTGCGCCACACAAGTCTCCAGTCCCACGGAGGAGCTCCGGAAGGATGAAGGAGGAGTGACGACAGTTCTAGAAGAGAGAGGACCAGGCCTGGACTTTATGTTGGTGTTTTATTAATGCTTTACTTTTGTTTTATTATTTGTTTATTTTATGATTAAAACTTTACATTGAATGTTTGCCGGTTCCCGCCTCCTTCTTCCCTGTACTTTGTTAAAATTATATTATATATAATTATATATTTTTAATGTTCAATATCTCCAACCAAATGCTATTTTGTTCTGCTGTCATTTTTTCTTTGTGTTGCAGCATTTATGCTACAAACTAGTACTAGAGGAGTACTAGTATTTGCGCACAGTATCAGACCGGTGCATGCCTATAACAAGGTGACATTTTGCATTGGATATTGCAACAAGTTGCATTGGAGGCCCTAGGGTGTGTCGGCTGCCAGTCAGACCAGTGTTCCAGGTGAAGGGGGCTCAGAGCCAGATTCTTTCTGAGTGTTCCCCTCTGAGGGGAAAGGCTCTGGGTAGAGAGAGAGCTCCACGGACCTGCCAGGATGAAGAAAGATCATCAAACTGAAAATGGCAGCATCAGAAAATGTCTAAGTGGTTAACTTACAGCTAAACTATTCAATCCAAACCATTGTGATAATTCTTTTCCTTAAAATTGTGGTATTATCTTTCTATCTATATATTAAAATTATATATATATATATATATATACACACCCATTTTGGGATGAAATAGAAATGTGGAAAACTCACCTGGCATGCAAGGGATGCCCATGAAATGAAGCTGACTGAGGTATCTGACGGTGCACTGAGTACAGTGGGTCGGCTGGAACGGACTGAGGCTGGTGCACTAGGTGGTGATGAGTGTGTGAGTGGCGCATGGAAAGTCCATCGTGACCTTTGGCCATAGTGGAATAGCCTAAGGCATTCCTCAGATACCAGTCCCGGAGTCCTTCCAGTGCCAGTGCCTTGTGCAGACTGCGGGTGGAGTCCTCAGGAGTGGGCAGAGAGAACTGAGGTGGCCTGCGGCCGAACGCTGCAGCAGTGGACAGCTCTGCATGGTGAGGGAGCAGGTTGGGAATAGAAGAGGTTGTGGATCCAGAGGAGGGATGTGACAGATCATACGCCGAGAACAACACAGCATCCTGTGGGATGAAGGGTCCGCAGGATTTTGTTCGTGTCACTTTGACCCGACGGGGTTCGGCCTCTTGACCCCGCAGCAGCATGGGGCTATAGGAAGGTGGGGCGGCAGCCAGATGTAACTGCGAATGTGAGAAACCGTTATAGTGTGGAGGGGTGCCTGATGGAGGAGTGGAGAAGTCTGGCCAGATTCGTCCTGTTGACTGATTCTGCGGAGCCTGGAGCGGCTTCTTTTGCTGTTTGCCCCAAATGTAGTCTATCAAAATCTCATTGTAACCAGTGCCACTGCTTTGGCCACCAAGAGAGGAGCGCATTCGACCCTGGTCTTTAAACCCCATCATCTGTCTCTCTGGGCTGCCTTGATATATCTGACGGAGCTTCCCATCCGTGAGGGACTCAGAGCTCTTGTATGGTCCAGCTCGGGGTGGCATACCATTGCGGGGAGGACCGGGCTCAGGGAGACTCGAGCGGTCAAGTAGCGCCTCAGAGCTGTTGCTACGGCGAGCGCGGGAGCTGTAGGGGCAGCTGCGGCGCTCAGATGAGGAGCCCTCCAAAGATGCCAGTGGGACAAACTGAGGAAGATCTGGACTTCCACACCACTGCTTTAGTGCAATACCACCAGGCATCTCTGGCCTAGCAGAAGAAGAAGAAGATATGACAGTAAGAAGTTATTAGTGGTAATACGAATTAACCAAAAAAAACAAAAAAAAAAAACATTTGGCTCTAAAGTGGATCTACAGTGATAATCTAGTGACCTGAAGGCATCATAAGTGCACTCCTGACATGAGGCCTGTTCCAATATAATCATACTATCTGCAAAGGTATTTTATTTTGGCCAAATTACAAGGGATTATTATTTGCGGTGAAGCCAATCTTGGGAGCATTTTCCTGAGCTCAGTTAAAAGACGGCACACAAAGCAAGAAAAATTCTAACATGTAAAATCTAAAATATTTAATTCCATACTGAAAAGTTTTAAAGTAATATTTAATTTTAAACTGTTTTACTCCCAATATTTGTGTTTATGTTCAAAATTTATTATTTTATTCAGCAAGGACGCATTAAATTGATCAAAAGTAACCATTTCAAATAAGTGCTGTTCTTTTGAACTTTTTATTAAAAGAAAAAACATTTATCTTCAACATTGATAATAAATACTTCTTGAGCACCAAATCAGCATATTAGAATGATTTCTGAAGGACCATGTGACACTGAAGACTGGAGTAATGATGCTGAATATTCAACTTTGCCATTACAGAAATAAATCACATTTTAAAATACATTCAACATACATTTTTTTTCAATTGTAATAATAGTTCACAATAATATTGTTTTTACAGTATTTTTGTAAATGCAGCATTGGTGAGCAGAAGAGTTTTAATTTTCCAAAAACAGAAAAAAATTATGAACAACGCCAAATTTTTAAACGGTAGTGTTATGTCTGTGCCTATTGTTAGCTTCGCAACAAGCTAATATCAAACTATATAAGAATCATTCATGCAGTTTGTGCTATTGCTGTGTTGCTGGACATGTAAATGCCAGTTTGGGTGTTGCCTTAGAAGGCAGATGCTTTTATAGGCAGTAGGCTGCTCACTAGGTTTTGGAACAGAGCCAAAGTGTAGACACAGTGTACAAATAGCAGAAGAAATGAACAGAAAAGAGTCATTACCTCACATGGACACTGATTGGTGCAGTGCGGGACAACAGTGGTGTGGCTGGAACACTTCTGCCCTCCACATTGGATGCACTTCTTGGGATAGAGTGACTCGGGCTGGATGAACATTCATAAGTTTTATTTGTAGTGTAAACCTTACCCATTTCAGCTTGTGAAAACATCCCCCTCCGCTCACCTCACAGAGCTTGAGGCTGAGTTGCGGCGAGTCCTCATCTCGTAGTAAATCTCCACAGGTGACAGCTTCCTACAGAGCCTACTGTCGGGACTGCCTGGGGCCAGCCGGGGGTGAGACAAGGAGCGATGCTCAGGTGCCACACTGGGAGACGAATCCTCTGTAAACCACAGTTGACAGGGTTGTACAATATCACAGTTACAGCCTTCCAAAAACAGACCAGTGTGGTAATTGAGATGCACTTTCATTGTTTTATAATGTTAAGAGACCTTACCATTGTCATGTGATGTTGAGTCTGACATTGAACTGCTCTCTGACTTCACAGTTTCCTCTGAAAGTATTAAAAAAAAAAAATATCACATTAAAATAATTACACAAAGAACAGATTTATTTATTATATACACACTCACACACAAAGTTCATAACAGTTGTGTTGCTTAGATCTTTTGTTTGGATTCTTTGATGAATAGAAAGTTCAGAAGAACAGTATTTATTTAAAATAGAAAAACTTTGTATCACTGCAAATGTCTTTACTGTCACTTTTGATCATTTAATGCATCTTTGCTGAATAAAAGTATTAATTTCATTTTTAAAAAAATCATAAAAATGTGTCTGAAGGCGCAAGTTTTTTTAATATAAATTTTTTGTTTAAAACATTTAGTCAAGTCATTTATAAATATCAAAGTCTGTCAACATTAGTCCATTGTCCTTTTCAAGGAACAGACTTGCATAATGAGGGGAAAAGACTCAGTTACCATGCACTTCCTGTAGAGCCATTCCCAGTGTATGCACTTTGTACCAAATAAACAATGTTTACCAGAATTTCATTTGTGTTTGTGTGGTGTGCGCACATGTGTGTGTAACGTTACCCGTGTGACATCCCCGATGAACAGTCCTCTTACTGTGCAATGCATTTTTATCATAATCGATGCTCCGGCGCAGGGCACCACTGAAGAGAGCCTTCATCTGCCTTCGCTGACCTGGGTCATCCTACATGGAAAACAGATATGGTTATTATTTTATTAAACTGTTAGGAGAATCCTTTTATTATCTTTCAGCAAACAGACTCACCTCTCCTTTTGAGGTAACATGAGGGGCCAGGCCAGCTCGGCGCTGAACAAAGGGAGGTCTTTCCCCTTCTTCTAAAGGAAAATCCCGTGGAAGCTTCCCTGTGAGCTCCTGTACAGACATTTAAAATTTTACTTTGTTTCTATTCGCTTCACTAGGGAATGTCACGCTGTTTGTTGCCATCCGTTAGAACAGATTATTCAAATAAGTACGCCTAGTTCAGATTTTTTTGTACATCTACATTCAAAAAACAAACAGTTCTTCACATAAATGCAAATCCTAACACCAAAACTTCACACATCAATAAGAGAATTCACTTTTAAAAATATTTCATGCAGACCTGGAAACTTAGTGAATCATATTTCATTCACTTGTGAAGCCAGCATTTTGTGTTTGTTTCTTTGAGAGAATACTTTATAGCGTCTACCTAAAAGTAAAATAATGTTCCAAAATTTATTAAACCATCTCACCGCCTCCAGAAGACACACTTGCCGCAGCTCTCCGAGACGACTGATCAAAAGGCTCTGCAGACTCTGTTTTCGCTCCTGCAGCTCTGAGATTCGCTCTGCTTGCAGCTTGCTGTCCTGACAGCCCTGGACATCTGTGCACGAGCACAATGTGCATGAGACAGAAAGCCAAAGTTGTATAAATCCATTCTAAGTGTGCAAAATTCAATGTACAATACTAAAATAAAAAAAAAGTAATTATATGATGCATTCAAGTCATGTCAGAAAGATCGTATTTACGAGTTGAACGCACATGTACAGCACCACAATGTCGTTAATACAAGTGGGAAGCTCAGGATTTTCTTGAAGCCCCTATGTTTATGAGTCGGGGGCATGTCAGTGAGAAATGTGGTGGAATACCACAATATTTAGCAGTGACATTGTTGTAAATAGAAAAGCCTGACAAAGTAAGCTAATTGCTTGCACAAAGTATGTTAGCATTGTAATATCACAATATAATATGTAACGATAAAGTTTACAGTGGCTTCATAAATTAATTAAAAACATAAAAAAAATTAAACACACCTGATGCACAATCTTTGTTCTTCATTTTCTACAAGTGTAGAGTTAAAAAAAATTTTTATTTTTGTGTAGTTAATTAAGAGAAGGTACAACACCATCTTACTCCGACGAATGTGACTTGTGGCCGTTTGCACAAAGCATAAAGGTAAGTTTGAGATTAGTTTGAGCAAACTGTTTTTTTTCGGGCTCAAGAAGGTGGACTAGTTTTTAGCGGTGTTCATTGTCATGGTAACTTACGCTACACAGCTACCCTGCTCTGGAGCAGGTTTTATTCTGGGTTAGAGATCGCAAACTGGGCCAATCAGCTGTGAGTAAAGTGACATGTATCTGATGCAATAAAGCCACTCTCCCTGTATCCTTTGCTCCAAATAAAAGCAGTTCAGAGTGAAAGAAATTTAGAGACAAAATTGCTCATCTTTTGCTTTTAATTATTTATTATATTTATATATCATATAAATAATTATTTATAATTCATATAATATATATTTATATAATTATTATATTAATTGATGATTAATATTAAACTTTGCTTTTAAATTATATAAATATAATACATCCATTAAAGGTGCAATATGTAAGAATTTTGCAGTAAAATAGCCAAAAACCACTAGGCCAGTGTTATATATTTTGTTCACTTAAGTACTTAAAATATCCAAATGTTTGCAACTATTTGTAAATCGTGAGAAAATTGCAATTTTAACCAAGGCTCCGGGACGTGTGAGTAGTCGCCTGTCAATCGCGTCATACCCGCGTTACCCTCGGTTTCCGGTTTTATTTTGTAGAAACCATGGAAACCCCAAAGACACTTTAATATTTACATGTTTTAATGACACAGAGTAACGTTATAACATCATTTTTAACACACTCAAATGTATCTAATATGATAAACAGAGCTGTGTTCCCTCATACTCATGACCGGAAAAGCGGAAGCAGCGCCGGCGACAGTGGCATAATAAACGTTCTGCTGCTCGCGGCGTGTGTTACGCAATCGCTCCAGCGGCCTCGTTCAGCTCCCGCAACACTCGGTCCTGCTCTGCTTCATACTACAGTAACGTTAATAATCGCATACATGAACATGATTTCTTCCCGAGTCCTATTCCAATTCTTTTCCACAGGGCGTTGAGGTGAAGACCACATGTCCCAAGATTCCACGCGCAAACTTGGTGTCATCAAGCTACGCCTTTGTTTTGAATAGGCCTCTAGCGACCTCTAGCGGACAGAAAATATTACATATTGCACCTTTAATATATAAAGTGAACCTATGTAAATTGTTAGGCCTATTTCTTCGATTCACATGCATTGATATGGTCAGATATTTTCTTTTAGCTGCCTTCTCAAACTTTCACTGCAGCAGCAGTGTTTATTCCTGCCTTGTAAATGTGTTTAATTTCATATTTTTCAGAACAATCTCTTAATCTTCAGAAGAACAGTGAATTCGCCGTCTCTCTCGTGAGAAGTGAATCAAACGGACGCTCTCCATGTTCTGTGTGATTGGCTGTTGCCGCATGTGTCACACTTTCAGGTGCACAAGCTTCAGAATTATTATCTCTTGATCAAACCTGAGTTGACAGAGAACGTTTATACCAAGCCTTATGAGACCTGATGAACCTGATCTAAACCAGGTTGGATTTATCTGGATTTGTCAACTCTAAACCTACTCTGAAACTCAAGCGTTTGTTCAGCTAGCTTCATGCAACAGGCCATTGAACGCACTGACATCGTAAACAACTTCCCACCTTGTAAACACGAACTTCCCAGGGGGACTTGAACGCACCAATATATACAATTCCTTTCATAAGTTTGGGGTCAGTAAGACTTTTTTTTGAAAGCAAGGATGCATTACATTAATCAAAAGTGATAGTAAAGACATTAATAATATCAAAAAAAAAAAAAAAAAGTGTGTATTATTAAAATACACAAGAATTGTTTTAAAATGGTACAAATAAGCATCCAATATCAAACAACACAAAAAATATATAATATATACGGTGCTTCTTTGCTTTAAATAAGGAATTCTCAACAAGGAATTATTTAGGTAGGCTCACCTGGAGCCCCTAAGCCCATGGTAGTGATCAGGTGACCTTTGACCTCCATAGAATGTATTTCAGGAAGTCTTGTGAATTTAGCTCCCAATTAACCCTCAGCTCCTGTAGACAAAGAACAATGTAGATCTAATTAACATGTATAATTTAAGCTACCAATGAACTGAGACTGATCTGAGAAGAACCTCCCATCACCTTATAGTTTGAGTCACGTGAGGCATGTCATTCGGTGTCGAGGGCCACGATATGGCAGTATCCAGTAGCCTGTGGAGGGAGCCACTGTGCGACTACTCAAATTACTGCAGAGCCCCTAGTATGGAAGAAAAAAGTATATTTGTTATACGCACTAATAACTTATATATGTTCCTGAGATTGATTTATTCTGGCTGTAACTCAGTCCTCTAATGATGGCTTACACGAGGTTAATGGCTTGTTCTGCCAAAAAATGCAATTTAAAGACAACAGAATACATTAATTCAAAGAGGCGAAGTGCAAATAATGCTATCAAAATAAATGAAAAAAAAAAGATGGTGATCATTTTCATACTTGAATCTCTGTTGTGCCACTAAATCATTCATTAAACAATTACCTCTCCTCTGACTTTCTGTAAGTTATGTCATCAGAGGGTAACATGACCAAGGGTGTGAAAGTGAGAGCCCGTATCAGGTCATTGTGGCAACCCAGGTTATCCAAATACGTTACATTTAAATCTAGGGTTGCAGAAACATTTTGAGTGTCACAAACATTTATTTTAGTGTTTTTCTTTTTTACAGAACAAACAGAACAAAGACAACAGTGAGGGGGGAAAAAAAAATAAAAGAACTTATAACAAAAACAGAACATTTGAGGGACAGATGCATAGAAAGACAAATTATCTTTATAGACAGGTAATGCTTAAGCTGGATACAAATTCGTAAATGTTGTAGAGTCACTTAATCCTATATATATATTGTTTTATTTTAATATATATATATATATATATATATATATATATATATATATATATATATATATATATATATATATATTAAAATAAAACATCTACTACCCTTATGACTAATGTGTACAATACAACAAGAGAGATAAAGTGCATTATCCTGACTATTGTCAGCTTATTAATAAAACTTTAGGCACTACATTAAACACATTATCAATAAATACAAAGAGATTACACTCCATTACTAATAACTTTGACATTAACATGGGTCATTGGCTATGAATGCACTACATCAGTTACCTTAAGATGTTCTAAACTTTGTCCCCAAATTTGATCAAATACCTCAGATTTATCATTGTTAATGTATCTCAATCTCTCCAATGCAAGCATGTTTACAAGATCTCTACCCCACATTTCAAACTTAGGCACAGAATCAGTTTTCCACATTCGTAAAATCAGCCTCTTAGCAATTGTCATACCAAACGAATGAGCAACTTTTAATGAAACATAACAAATAACAAAATGTCAACAATTTCACCTATATTGTGTCGGCTATGCTAAAATTAAAATTCTAAAAATCTGAGATCACTTTGAAATAATTAACATAATTTTATGTTATAACAAAATCCTAAAACTTTATCTCCAGGTTTGATTTTTTTTCTAATTTTTGACTGCAGTAGTGGCCAAAAGTGTTGCCTGGAGGGGATATTTGTTTTGAATGACCCTAAAAGTCACTGATTCGATTCGTAAAGCTCCGAAGCAGTGTTTTGAAATTGGCCCATCACTACATTGTCATTATTTTGTTTTTTTGGCGCACAGAAAGTATTCTCGTCGCTTTATAATATTAAGGTAGAACTACTGCACTCGTATGAACTGATTTAAATATGTTTTTAGTACATTAATGGATCTTGAGAGAGGAAATGTCATTGCTGTGAATGCAGGCCTCACTGAACCATCGGATTTCAACAAAAATATCTTAATTTGTGTTCTGAAGATGGTGAGTAATAAATGACATTATTTTCATTTTTGGGTGAACTAACCCTTTAAGGTATTTATCTGACAAAAGTATTTGGCAAAAAAAGGTAAAGTACAACTACATGTTTTATTTTACCATGTAAACAAAATGCTTCGAAAAACATTAAACATATATTACTGTAAATTTTAGACTCCAGTCCAGTTTCAGTGCATTTACTGACATAAATTATTATATATATAACTTGCATACTGACATCCACTTAAAATTAATTTGAATCCATCGTATTTTCACAAACAAGACAAAACATTTTAAATGGCAAATGTCACCAATCTGACAGCTTGTTCATGAATCATACTTATGTTATAAAGCCTGCTGGCAAGACATGGGCAGAACAAGCAGAATGTGTTTTTGTTTGTGAGGAAGTGGCGTGGGTCATGTGGTAAGATGGATGGCTGGGAATGCACCCAGCAACAAAACAAGACATAAAACCACCATGAGCAGGGTAAACAGACTACAAAGTATAGCAAGTGTAAGTAGGGGTATGAATGTAAAATAGTGTAAGTAGGGGTATAAATGCAAAAAAACAAACAAAAAAACAGGCAAAATATTCAAAACAAGCTACTCTAATACTCCACAACGGAGCAATTGAAGGAATAAGATTCTGAGCACATCTGGTGGACACATGCTAACAGATATCGCACACCTCGGCTCTTGTAGAGACCTGGCAGAGAGCTTGATGGGAGGAGAGAGGGGAGGATAAATGCTCAGAGATCAAAACCTGATTCAGAGAGAACAATGAGAGAGATATAAACAAGGGATTTGTGGGAATTTGATGACAAAGCACCCAATGTCCTGGGACAAAACATGTGAAAGAGATAAAGTGTGAGACAGGGAAAAGCAAGAGAGCCAGAGATCCATATAGAGACAACAGCAGTGTAAGTGCATGTTAAGAAAAATTAGACAAAAAAAATAAAAAATACCAAAATGCAACTATAGTATCAAGCATAGTGAAATAAATCTCTGACAAAGTTTAATAATAATACCCTATTTAGCGTTTGCTCCATGTTAGGCGGATGAATCACATTTCTGCTGTTGTTTAGGCATTTATAATATTTTATATTCACGGACCTGTGTATATCATGGTAATATTTATAATTTTTGAGGATACTTTGTTACATTTTTTACTTCACAGCAATTTTGGTATAGCGTAGATTCGCCAACTTGCCATATGTAATGCCTGGTTTAAAGGGTTATATCAGCCAAAAATTATACAATTTGCTCAACTTGATGTCATGCACAAAAGGAGGTGTTTAGCAGAATGACTGTCTCAGACATTCACTATCAGTGCAGGGGGAAAATGCAATCAAAGTGAATGGTGACTGTGACTGTAAAACTGCCCTTTTGTGTTCCATGGGAGAAATAATGTTATACATTATTGTTATATAGGTTTGGAACAACTTATGACAACAATTTTTAATAGAAACAAACAAAAAAATTCTAATTCATGTGTATAAAGTGGTGAACATTTCACCTTAAATGTTTTGATACATAACTGTCTCTGTCTATTTAAAATGACTGATCTTTTTCTGTTTACAACCATCATACAACAAAACATACAGTGTGTGAATTGGCGTGTTAACGACAGCTGTGGCAGGTGAGACTGTATACACAGCTGTGACTCCAATGCATACGAGTATCTAATCGTTTTAGCACATCCATGTCTGTCAAACAAAGACCTTCTGAATGAACAACTTACAAAATCAACGTATATTTGTTAAAGGAGCGACACGTGACTATAAATGATCCGCTACACTTGGCTATGGTTTTATTTTACAGATTATCACTTATCACCATCAGCTAAAAAGGAAACACAAGTCAAACGAGAAAGAAAAAAATACTTCCAATTAACTAACATTTTGTAAGCAATTATTTATCACGTGACACGCTTGAGCCGCTGGAGAAACTTTTTAGCTTTAATGTGCTGTTACAAGGACTTACCTTGACCGAATTAAGTCGCTAAGAAGATATCCAAAAAAAAAAAAAAAAAAAAGAGAGAGAGAAATGCAGGTGCTTATTTCATTGCATGTCCGATTTCATGAACATGTACTCAAGTTGCACGACGTAAAATGTTTATCGCGTTTCTTCTTTGGAGACGTTGCAACTCAGGCAGTAATTTCTACGAGCCCTAAAGGCAACAAGGACGAAACCATCTACATGCGCTGACGGGGGTTACCCACTCATAAAATGGCAATAAAATATTAAACATACACAAGTTTTTTTGTTAAATATATATAAATTATAAGTTATATATAAATTATAGTTGTGTCTTTGCAGGCAATTCGACTGTATATAAAATTCCTATGCAAAATGGCGATATAAATTCAGATTATGTCGGCAAGCTCAATGGTTTGGTCTGAAAAGCGGACAGGTGAGAGGCTGTGGCGTCCGTAACAACCATATGGTTTCTAACTTAAACGTCGCAGACGAGAATGATTTACACTCATTCTAAAATCATTCTTTTTATCTTTTAAAGGAGAAGAGGTTTATCTAACACACGTGTTGAGTGCGCCATGTCCTTTGCTGCGAGTAGGGAGCCTTCATAGCGATTGTATATTTAAAGGGACAGTACACCCAAATATGATCATTCTATCATCATTTTTCCTTACCTGGCATGGTTCCAAACCTGTATGTCTTTCTTTCTCAAAAGATTTTCTAAAGCATTGCATGGAAAAAGACCATGAGAATTAATCATGACCGAAGATGCCAAAGCCTTAAAGGGTTAGTTCACCCAAAAATGAAAATAATGTCATTTATTACTCACCTTCACAAGACCTTCGTTCATCTTCAGAACACAAATTAAGATATTTTTGTTGAAATCCGATGGCTGAGTGAGGCCTGCATAGCCAGAAATGACATTTCCTCTCTCAAGATGCATTAATGTACTAAAAACATATTTAAATCAGTTCATGTGAGTACAGTGGTTCAATATTAATATTATAAAGCGACAAGAATATTTTTGGTGTGCCTAAAAACCGTATATAGTGATGGCCGATTTCAAAACACTGTTTCATGAAGTTTCGGAGCATTATGAATCTTTTGTGGTGAATCATGATTCAGATCGCGTGTCAAACCGCCAAACTGCTGAAATCATGTGACTTTGGCGCTCTGAACCGCTGATTCGACACAAAAGATTCATAACGCTCCGAAGCTTCATGAAGCAGTGTTTTGAAATCGGCCATCACTATATAAGTCGTTATTTTGTTTTTTTGGCGCACCAAAAATATTCTCGTCGCTTTATAATATTAATATTGAACCACTGTACTCACATGATCTGATTTAAATATGTTTTTAGTACATTAATGGATCTTGAGAGAGGAAATGTCATTGCTGGCTATGCAGGCCTCACTGAGCCATCGGATTTCAACAAAAATATCTTAATTTGCAAGAACAATCTTCACAATTTCTCATTTTGTTTTTCACAGCTGAAACTATATCATATAGGATTTGAACGACATGAGGGTAAATGTAGAGTAAATGATGACTGAATTTTCATTTTTAGGTGAGATATTCCTGTAAGTCAATAGTCATGTGGTTGAACAAACATTAAGTGTGTTAACAGTGTTTACTTAGCAAGTTACTGACCTCTGCATGCAGCATTCCTCTCAGCTTTCTTCTGTGCTTTTTAAGAACAACTGTGACAATACCAAAGGTAATTATTTTGTTTTTAAAACTGATCTATTCAAGCTTTAAAACAATCAAGTATTCATTTATTTTATTTAGTGCAAAGTCAGTTTGTTATTAAGTGAAATTTTTATTAAAGAGTCAACCAAAGAAAATCTGGAACATAAAATGAGTTTATGAGCTTTCAAGAACTAAATATGACACAATGAACACTTGATATTAGTTCTCTGCAATGTTTTCTACACCTCCATCTGCTAACTGCATTTCTGTTTTTATTGCCAAAGAGTTGGCAGGGGAAATGGCTAAACTGATGTTTTAGAGAGGTGTACGAGTTTTGGTGAATTGTTGGTTAATTCGTATGAATTTGTCAATCTTTTGTACACAACCTGACGGTTAGGTTTAGGGTTGGATCTTCATACAAACATTATTCTAAAAATTCCCATATAAGAAACACTGTACAAATTCATATAAAATCATTAGCTTCTAAAATAGTTAATGTTTTTTCATGGGATCGATTAGAATTTTTGACACATACTACAACACTATCATATAAAAATGACATGAGCACAATGGCACGAACATGCAGCCTAGAAATTTATGACACACTTTTCCTGCACACGACAGCATAGTGAATTGGAATAGCAGAGGGATCTGACGCTATTTGTGACCATGAGACCTTATTGTAGAAATCGGAGGGGCTGAGATTAGCGCTTGGGGGAGAAGTGCTTTCTCAAAGCAGACAAAGGCAATTCCAAGGACTTGTCATGACCTGTCTCTCATTTACACTGCCCTGTTTTAGCACACCAATAGGGCTCTGGTGCACAAAGAATCAGAGGATTAGTGCTTGGAGATTACGCTCCTTCTCACTCGCGGTCTTTCTCTGGCAATTGCATCACTTCAGAGTTCAAAATACAACAGAGGTGCAATCAAGAATGTTTCTGAGTCACAGACAAAATTATTTGAGCATCATCTAATGGGCCATGCTTAGAGGGTAATCATGCATTTTGTAAGTAAACAAACAGACATAATTGAGGACACGGAGTGTTGATGATCTCCAAAGCAATTTGATTGTCAACAATTGTAGGTCAAGACAAGTGTACACAAGTAAGTGTATTAAAGTGCCCCTATGCTTTTTCGAATATTAACTTTCATGTAGTGTGTAATATAGCTATTTATGAATGTAAAAAGTCTGCAAAGTTTTAAAGATCAAAGTGCACGGCAAATAAAGTTATTGCCTCCTAAAAGAAAGAATCGAATCTGAACTGCCAAAACGAGTCATCAGCAATTTCAGTCTCAGTTCTGCAACATAACTATGTAGGTTTGTAACAAATTTGCATAATGCCAGCCTATGGTCTTCATTGGCTGACCATGAACAACGTTTACTTAGTACTTTGATCCACCCTCAAGCACTATAGTTGTAGATGAGAAGCAGCATGTTGTAGCAACATGTCGTATGCTGCGAATTCATTTCCAAAAGATGAGGACTCGCGCTGGATTTGATACGGTGAAACCAACACCATTGTTACTGTTTGTGTAAGTGCTGAGAGCTGAAATTCGGATATTTTAACGGCCATTTTGTTTCCGACACATGCTGTAAGCAGTAGACCAATCACAAAATACTGGGCTGTCTGACCAATCAGAGCAGAGTAGGCTCTCAGAAAGGTGGGGTTTAGAGAGACTGAATCCTTTATCAAGCCGCTTCAGACACTGTGAGAAAAGAGGTGGTGTGCAATGTATATTATAAAAATTTTTAAAAAAATTTTTTTTTTACATTGGATGCATGTAAACCTGTTGTAGGAGACCTCCAAAGCAAAATTTAAAATAGCATAATAGGGGCACTTTAAACTTAATGAGCATAAAAGGAAAAACACTGCAGGTGGAGTCTTTTTTTTAATTATTATTCCTTAATGATTGATCTGTGCTACCCCATAGCAGTGATTTGTGAACAAAGTCGTCAAAATTAATCTCAAAGACCATTAGTTAAGGGCAAAACTAATAAAAGAGGACTGTGCTCAATATAATGAAATACGGCTCAATCCTCTGAGTCTCAGAGCAAGTGTGACCAGCAGTAACCCTCCCTCCTTACATCTGATTCTCAAGAACAACCAGCTGCTGTCCTGCCAACCTCTACTCTCCTTGGCTTTGATCTCTGCAGATCAGGTTACAGAGGTCAAACAACAACCACTGTGTTCAAACCATTTTAGTAGCTACAGAATCAAGGACCTGCCCTCTTAAGTACTTTATATGCTTAGTGTTAGCACATAATTCTGCTCATTCAGTGTAACCCTTCATACTTACAGAAAACCAAGTGATCTTTCATAAACAAGTGTATTGTATAAGTATATCCTTATTTTCATAGTCAGTCATAAAGTGACATACAACAAGCCGTACTACATCATATGTGACCTAAAGTAGTGTTATGACCATGTCACTCGTCCATTAATACGCCATTGTTTGTATTAGAGATCATTGCCTGGTTTCACAGACAAGGCTTAAGCCTAGTTTTAACTGAAAGCAAAATATCTTAAAGAGATAGTTCACCCAAAAATGAAAATTTGATGTTTATCTTCTTACCCCCCAGGGCATCCAAGATGTAGGTGACTTTGTTTCTCCAGTAGAACACAAATGATGATTTTTTAACTCCAACCGTTGTGGTCTGTCAGTCGTATAATACATGTCAATGGGAACTCAATCTATAAGAGTCAAAAAAACATGCACAGACAAATCCAAATTAAACCCTGCGGCTCGTGACGACACATTGATGTCCTAAGACACTAAACGATCGGCTTGTGCGAGAAACCGAACAGTATTTATATCATTTTTTACCTCTAATACACCACTATGTCCAACTGCCTTGAGCATCCATGAAAACGTGCTCTGATGACGGAAGTGATGTCTCGCATTCATTGACATATACACGCGAGAGATCAGAGATCAGAGCGCGTTTTCAGACCTCACCAACCGGATGCTCAAGGCAGTTGGACATAGTGGTGTATTAGAGGTAAAAAATTATATAAATACTGTTCGGTTTCTCACACAAACCGATCGTTTCGTGTCTTAGGACACCAATGTGTCGTCACGAGCTGCAGGGTTTAATTTGGATTTGTCTGTGCATGTTTTTTGAATCTTATAGATGGAGTTCCCATTGACATGCATTATACGACTGACAGACGGCAACGGTTGGAGTTAAAAATCATCATTTGTGTTCTACTGAAGAAACAAAGTCACCTACATCTTGGATGCCCTGGGGGTAAACAGATAAACATCAAATTTTCATTTTTGGGTGAACTATCCCTTTAAAATATGTAAGTGCCATTGTTTTGTCTGCACACCAATAATGTTTTTTTCTAAGGCACATTTATAAAAGCTACTTAAATGTCCTAATTTAACTATGGCCTACTACTTGCTTAGTCTAAAGCCATGTTTCCACCACAGGAACTTTCCCAGGAGCTAGGGACTTTGGGGTGGTACCCAGTGTGTTTCAACTGCAGGGACCAGGATCTAAATGAAGTTCCAGATAAAAATTTTCCCCTCAAAAAGTCCCTGCTTGCTAGGTAGTACTTTTTAAAGTTCAGGAACGCGGGGGTGGGACTTGGGCGCTGAACATGCTGATTGAGTTCACAAAGCATTTTGATTGGTTGACTCCACGCAGCATTTTATTTCAAGCACCATTATTAAAAGTCTTGTGTGCAGTAATTCGAATCAACAATGGATTTAAAAAATTACGACCGATGGACCAACGACTTTCCAGTGTGAACTGGAACTCGAGCGCAGTCCTACGTCACCGGACTAATCTTCACGGTACTTTAGACCGCGATGGAAACGTAGACAGCAACAGGTCTGGGGGGAAAAGTTCCTTTGAAAAAAGTTCCTGGGACAAACCGTTCCGGGTAATTTCCTTGGAAATGCCGGTGTGAAACCAGGCCCATATGTCCTTTATAGAAGCCCCCCACCCCCCACCAAAGAAAAACCCTCACATTTTTGTCCAAATTCTTATTTATCTTCATTCTTAAATGGAAAGTTCACACAAAAAAACAACAACATTGGACCCCACTGACAGCCAAGTAGGTAAAGTCTATGTATCCTTTTAGATATAAAAAAAAAAAAACTGTTTCAGTTTGTTGATGATGTGAGCAGTGTTGCACTAGTACAGAACATCAGAGCCTTACAACACCCAACATGGAGCTAAATCTCTCGTCGAATAGTCTTAAATTTGTGTTATTTCTGCCTGAGTAATTGCTCAACTCCTCTTTCTTGTCCACTCAAAGATGACATTCTTTCCTCAGTGTTTTCTTTACTACTGTATAAACAAAGACAAAACAGACAGTCGACAACAAAGCTGACCACAGCTTGGCAACACTGTGGTAAATCCCTCTGTGAAAACATGTACATTTCACAGCCTAGCCGGGGTGGAGACAGTGTTTTGCCACCTCAGACCCTGTCCTGGGGTCAGACAGCATGGCAGCTGGACAGATAACAGAAAGCCATTTGTTTGGACACTAACACTCACACCCTGCACTGTAATTTGTGGTGATGACTCAAGACTTATAGGGATAGTTCACCCAAAAATTAAAATTCTGTCATCATTCTGTCATGCCTTTTTCTTCTGCGGAACACAAAAGAAGATATTTTGAAAAATGTTTGAGTGTTGTCTTTGTCAATACATGTGAATTATCTCCTTAAGCATGTAGTTGCTGCCTCTATATATTATCACTTCCTATAACCATCTAAAATACTTCAAAACCCTGCACACTGCAAGTCGGGTTGAAAATATAACAAGCTAAAAAGATGTTACCCTGGAATTCCCAGCATGAGTCTTTTGTGCCTGGTTGTGTACACATGGCTACAACATCAAGCTACAATCGACTCAGTTTGAACTCTTTATTGCTGTTGCACCCTGGAGAGATAGGAGGTCAAAACAGGAGAGATCTGCTGAAAATACACTCTTGACAGTGCTAGATGGAGCAAGAAATCTGTGCTTTGCAAAGCAGAGTGACTCAGAGTCTAGACACTTCAAACCACATACACCATCCTCAGCTAGCAGTGAACATAGTGGGACGTCAGTGAGGGAGCTAAACTCAAGAGCTTCAATTATAGAAGCGCAGTTCATTATGTGCCATGACACGCAAAATGTGCATGTTTCATTTGAATGAATGGGCAAATCTGCTGATTGTCATACAAATTAAGCATCATGATGTGGGCTGGATGAAAGTAGCATTGTAAAATAAAACCACATAATATACACTATATTGCCAAAAGTTTTGGGACACCTGCCTTTACGTGCACATGAACTTTAATGACATCCCATTCTTAATCCGTAGGGTTTAATATGGAGTTGGTCCACCCTTTGCAGCTACAACAGCTTCAACTCTTCTGGGAAGGCTTTCCACAAGGTTTAGGAGTGTGTTTATGGGAATTTTTGACCATTCTTCTAGAAGCGCATTTGTGAGGTCAGGCAGTGATGTTGGTGAGAAAGCCTGGCTCGCAGTCTCCGCTCTAATTCATCCCAAAGGTTTTCTATCGGGTTGAGGTCAGGCCAGTCAAGTTCCTGCACACCAAACTCGCTCATCCATGTCTTTATGGACCTCGCTTTGTGCACTGGTGCGCAGTCATGTTGGAACAGGAAGGGGCCATCCCCAAACTGTTCCCACAAAGTTGGGAGCATGAAATTGTCCAAAATGTCTTGTTATGCTGAAGCATTAAGAGTTCCTTTCACTGGAACTAAGGGGCCAAGCCCAACCCCTGAAAAACAACCCCACACCATAATCCCCCCTCCACCAAACTTTACACTTGGCACAATGCAGTCAGGCAAGTACCGTTCTCCTGGCAACAGCCAAACCCAGACTCGTCCATCGGATTGCCAGACAGAGAAGCGTGATTGGTCACTCCAGAGAACACGTCTCCACTGCTCTAGAGTCCAGTGGCGGCGTGCTTTACACCACTGCATCCGATGCTTTGCATTGCACTTGGTGATGTAAGGCTTGGATGCAGCTGCTCGGCCATGGAAACCCATTCCATGAAGCTCTCTACACACTGTTCTTGAGCTAATCTGAAGGCCACATGAAGTTTGGAGGTCTGTAGCTATTGACTCTGCAGAAAGTTGGCGACTTCTGCACACTGTGTACCTCATCATGCGCTGACCCCACTCTGTGATTTTTCGTGGCCTACCACTTCGTGGCTCAGTTGCTGTTGTTCCCAATTTCTTCCACTTTGTTATGATAGCACTAACAGTTGACCGTGGAATATTTAGTAGTGAGGAAATTTCACGAATGGACTTACTGCACAGGTGGCAACCTATCACGGTACCACGCTTGAATTCACTGAGCTCCTGAGAGCGACCCATTCTTTCACAAATGTTTGTAGAAGCAGTCTGCATGCCTAGGTGCTTGATTTTATACACCTGTGGCCATGGAAGTGATTGGAACACCTGAATTCAATGATTTGGAGGGGTGTCCCAATACTTTTGGCAATGTAGTGTAAATGGCACACCTTCACAAAACTTGGCAAGAAATATAAAAAAATAAAAGTACTAAAAATGACAAAAGCACAAACTAAAATTAAAATTAAGAAGGAAAATATAAAAATAGAAGCTAATTCAAAATATTAATAAATACAATAATAGTATAAAATACAAAAAAATTGCTGGTATTCTTACAAACAATTACTGTGGTGATACCACGGTACAGTGATGATATCAGTTTTTGATATATACTGAATGAATTCTGCAGGTGATATTGATGCTATTTACATGGTACCTAAAGGTACACCAAAGAATACCATGGTACATGTTAAAAACAAAACAAAATCAAACAAAAAACATGATAGTGGTAAGTACCATTGTTCTATTTGAAATTATAACCATTATACATGTTTAACAAGTACATAAAATATTGTTATGGCCCTGCTAATGACCATATGTAATTAAAATGATGTAAGGAGGACGTTATTGAAACTTTAGGCTATTTACACTGGACAAACCCAGCGACTGGGTTGTTTTAACCCAGCTTTTGGGTTAAATGTTTGCCCAACCTGCTGGGTAGTTTTATTTAACTCAACTATTGTTTTAAAATTACTGTATTGCTTGCTTAAAATAATCCCAAAACATGTTGAAAATTAACATTTATTAATATGCTTAATAAATGAACACTTATTAATTGCTTATTAATAAAATGTTCACCTTTTGATTATTATTGTTGCCTCTAGTAGGCTAATTGTGTTTTGTATTTTTAATTGCCAACCTATTTTGGGTTCATTTTAAGCCAGCCATATAGTATTTTTTAAACAATAGTAAGATTAAATAAAACTGACCAGCACGTTGGGCAAACATTTAACCCAACCGCTGGGTTTGTCCATTTTCAACCCAACTTGGGTTGTTTTTAACCCAGCATTTTTTAGAGTGTACAGCTTGATAAAAATCATGACTATCAGTTAACAAAATGGCAGTCAAATTTTTAATTTAAGATAAGACTTTCTATCGTAAACGACTCAGTGTTTGTAAAGAATCAATTGAATGACTCACTCAAAATGAATTCACAGTAGCATACTAGTACTGTACACTTTATATCGTTATTCCATAAATAGTAATAAAACTAATGTGGCCTAACTTGTGGCCACCTACTGGCGATGTAACCTGCGGAAAGGGTCACTGAACAAATCTTTTTAGTAACTGATTCAAATGATTCGAATCACTGAAATGAATCAAACTGAGACACACGCCTGGATAAATAGTATCGCATTACTGATCATTGTGGCTTATCCGAAAGAACACATACATTTACGACACGTTTCCTGTTAATCAATCCTAGCCGACAGATAACAGGTGTAACTGTTTTGAATCATTAATCCATCGCATAGCAACATGCCACGGAAAAATCCCATTTAAAGCCACGCGCGACGCTTTCATCAGCAGAACTACATGCTGGATGAATGAGACGCGAATAAGAGAATGTGAACGCTGGTTTTCAATGACAAGACATCTTAATACAAACATTAAGCACAACACCAAAAAGGTCCTAGAAATCCAACATGACAGGAGGCAGATTTCTCCTCATGCGTCCCTGCATTTAGCATACGCTGACTGAAATCTCAAATCCATATATAAATCAAGTGATATTTATGTTTCAAATATTACTCCCATAAATGTTGCCTGTTTGAGAAAACGCGACGTTTAATAGAAGATATCGTAAGAAAAGACCATGCGCACGGACCTGCGATGCCAATTAATATTCATCTGCGGCTCTCCTCAGTCACATCTTGCAGATCACATCCTCCCGTTCATGCAAAACACATACAGGGTCCTTGCATCACGCCAGCACAATGATATTATAACATCTTCTCTCACATTTTAGCATTCATCCCAGTTATCCACAGTAAAGCGCTGTCACACCTCTGGAACGAGACTGGCAAACAGGGAAGAGCAACACGCATCCACTTGTCTGATTAACTCTTTCAGTCTTGTTCATTTATATAGACTCAACTGAGTGTAACTACATACAGCGTGTCTGAACTGAGACTTGCAGTGCTTTCTAAGATATAGTCTGTTTGCAACGAGCATCTTAAAAAAAAAAAAACAGGTCCACATTCCAGAGAAAGACTTTTCATGTGAAATGATTAACTGTTTAGATAATTTTATAGTTTTTATATTTTATAAAATATTGTATTTTAATAACTACATAATGAAAACATTTTCATTTGAAGCTCAACTTCGCATGAATTGAATGCAGAGGTGTGTTATGGCGCCCCCTTTGGCGCATGCGTGTATTGCATATTTGTTCCATGATACCGCAGGAGAACATTAACATTTGGATGCTGCAGAGAATGTATGTTAAAGTGACTTTTAGTTAATCCAACATCAGTATTAAATCCAGCATTTAATAAAAAGCCTCATTAAGATAAGACCATTGTTTTTTTTAAAAGCACTGGTCAATTTTTGCTTCCATTTCGTAGTGTGTAGTAGAAAGAAAACATCCAAAAAGCACTTTTAAGTTATTTTATTACACTTTATCGGTTTGCGTCTGTAGATTTCAGTTACAATACATATCTTGTTTTCTCAAATAGAGTTTGTTCATATATCATTGTGCACGGATTTACATAATATTTTGCTCCTAAAACGTGGTAAAAATTAACTTTCAGTAAAAACCTTTAGTATGTCACCAAAAAGATACAAGAATTTTGAATCTGGCTTTATTTAATGTTCAGATTTCTGTTCTTTAAATGTACGCAAATGAGTGAATTTTTAATTAGATAATGCCTCATTAGCATATTTAAACAAGAATTCAGAAAACGTGTACAAAATTTACTGTTTAACTGGGGGAGTATGGTGATATGTATATATTGAGCACATAATGACAGTTATCCAACAGATAATGATTTATTAAATAAACGGAAATTCAGATTATTCATATGAAAGCACATTCAAACAAATTCAAAGTGTTTTGTAATGAACGAAAAACAGAAATTCTGGAAAGCAAAAGACATGTTTATAAAAACATTCTCACTATATTTGATTTAATTTCTCTGCCACCACTTGTACTATGTACAAAATTGTCTATCCAAAACAAAAGAGCAGCCTCACCCCATATAATACAGTAAATATTAAATCTTTTAACAAACATGGATCTTCCATCTGATTAATGCATTGTGAAAAATCCCCCCTGAGAAGTACATAAGCATTAAAACATGTACAGATATCATTGGTGTGAGGAATTAAACCTAAATGGATGTGAAGCACTATTATAACTTTAGTGCAAGGCAAGATGTACAGTTAAACTGATATCGGTGTTTAATGGTGTAAAACATGCCCATTCACTACCTCCATTTATATGACCAGGATTCAATGTACATCCTTAGCCAGAGCGGGTACCAACATGTGTCACATAATCTAGGGTCAAAAAACATCTTTATGTTTAGTGGTCAACAGTTAATGTGGAAAGTAATGTCATTCATAATTTGTGGATTAAAGTAACCAAAAATTGATTCAGCAGTCAATGTAATGGTGGCATCTCTCTGAGAAAAAAACAAACAAAAACGGTGCTCTAATATTTTTATATTAGAGTAGGAAGATATTTAATCTTACAAGTGGGCTGGAATAGAAAAAAAAAAAAAAAAAAAAAAAAATCAGAAAATAGTAGATGTATTATTTTAAGACCAATCCCCATGTGCTGAATAGTCTCTCTATGCCCTTTGTGTAGTTTTGCATTTTTCACAGCGTTCTGCCTCTGGGAAAACGAGGAAGTCACAAGTAGCTGCCCGCTCGGGAAGCACAGGCTCTTTTGCTGAATCTTTGTGCCCCGAGCCCTGGCAGACAGAGTACCTTTCCAGGTCCTCGAGGAGCGCAACAACCTCTTCTGTTGTGGTGAGACGAGACGGGTGGCTGTCGTAGAGTTTGTGGGTGGGCAGCAGGGGTTGTCCCTGGACGCTGATGTGGTAGTGGAAGCTGGGCTCAATATGAACTATGGTGTCTGCCATAGTGGAGCTCTTGGAGCACTGCATCAGCTGTAACCGAGGCCCATCCACCACAACACAGAACCAGAGGACGGGAAGCACCATGCTACGAAGAGATCTCAGGAGCGGCATCAGTTCATGGTTGATGTCGATGCCTTGGATGGTGGGGTCGCTGTCTGCCATGCTGAATATCTGAGTGATCTGCAAAAGGCAGATGTACAAAATCACTGTTACTCCAATGACTTCAATATTATGTGATTCGGACAATATCCATAAAACGGCTCCTTACCGATGGACAAGACTCGCCCTCCTGTTGCTCTTCTTGAAATGGTTCCTGACCTGCTGAACCTTGTGATCGATTACCTTCCCTCAAACTCTCCGCAGCATAGCTTGATGGAATTGCTGTAGCATCGCATCTAGCTGCAGAAAAGACCTCTGGTCTCTATTAATAAATGGGAAATGCAAATAAAGCTGGTTAATCAGACCAAGCAAACAAGGCAAGCAATTCATTGACAATGTCTACCGGAACAATATACATACATGTGTGTGTGTGTGTGTATGTGTGTATATTATATATATAAAATGTATATATGTGTATGTATATATATATATATATATATATATATATATATATATATGTGTATGTATATGTATATGTATATGTATATATATATATATATATTATATTATATATTATATTATATTATATTATATTATATTATATTATATATAAAATCCTGAAATTATTCTGATACTTTTACCATCCATCCAAATGTGAGAGGCCACCTCAGGGTTTATTTCACACTTGCTAATCTTTGTTTTTTGTTTGTTTTTATTTGTTTAAGCTTAAGACAGACAAGCATAAGTAGCTTACCACAGAAAGAAGGGCTCTGCTACTGAAGCCACTGCCTTGAAGCCCATTTTCTTTGATCATCTCCGCCCGTCCTATGTGCATCTGGGGGCTTCTCATCTTCTCAAGAGACAGGGGATGAAAGAAATGTGATACAAACATATTTATATAGGTCTGTTCAAACAATAGGAAGATGCATTCTGGCAACCAAATAAGCTTATTTCCGTCTAGGGAAAGCTTCTCTGGGATTCGTTTTTAGAATTATGATGACTTGATTAATATTATATGGGAATTATATTGATTTTTATGGCGAGAACATACCTCAAGTTTTTGTGGATTGTAGAGTGGGATGCTGTTCATCATATGACTGTTTGGAACTTCAGTATAACTGTAAGCCTAAAATCAACAAGGAAAAAAACAACAACTAGCTAACAGGCTAAAGCTAACTGGAATAATCGATAATGCTTTAAGGAATCCACTGGAATACCTTTCCATTGTAATTTGGCTGGAGGAGCCTGTCTGGATTTATCACCCGGCCAGCACCCGAGGAACCCTTTGGCACATACGGTTCAGCCTCATTATCTGAAACCTCGAAATCCCACAACTTTTTGGACCTGGGTCTACCGCGTCCATACGTGTAACGTGGCCTGCCGTGGGTAACCCAGCCCTGAGAAAAAAGCATCTCTGCCTCATCCATGGGCAGCAAATGCTTCTGTTGAACACAGTTGACATGATTATCACTTCTTGTGCAATAGTCAGCATCACTATAACTTTTATACACCCAACCAGAAGGAAAAAAATAAAGCTAAATGAGAAACATAACATACAGGTAATAATACCAAAGAAGCGGAAAGGATTTAACGGTTCTCTTTCCACTAAACAACTTGAGTTTCTAAACAATTCTTTTAGTGAACACATCTTTAGCTACAACATTGTCATCCAAACTACCAAATATACACATAACAAGTAACAGTACTTGGTTCCTTTCAAACTTAAGTTTTTTATTTATTTTGATAATTAAAAGGGACCAGATTATAAAAGTAACTGACTATGAATTAGTTAAAAATTATGGAGTTTTACTATTTAAATAAATAAATATAATAACATGTGTAATATAATATAATCAATTAATATTATATGATAATAATTCTAAATCTAGTAGAACTAAAAGTAAAATAATGCACCATACAACAATATTCCAATTCATATAAAAAGGTGAAAACTAAAATAAATAAAGATACATAATACAATCAAAATAATATTTCGGAAGCCCACCATAGCCTCTCTTTGGCACTGTCGTAGACGGCATTTCTGTCTTTTTTTATTTCTGCCTCCAAACTTGGGTTTGTCCATGCAAAAATCACAGCTTCCACAGTCTGTGCGGCGAACGCAGCCTTTACACTTCCCGCAGGAACGGCGACGCACCTTAGGTACACCCATCTGCAAATCAAGTGATACATTTTTTTAAAAAACTACTTAAAAAGTATTAAGGACATTATTTTAAGTCTCTAATTGTGTCTGACTGTATTAAATGTTTGCAGCTTTAGCCTCAACCTTCATAAAAATCTATGAAGGCAATAAATACTTTGTTGTTCTTCTTTGTTGTCTATGTGCATATCTGTGATCAAGGCACATGGATAATGCTACTGCAGTGTAGCTACAACTCTACCTCATCCAGGCCATTGTCACCATCATTACCCCCAAAGAACATAGACAGATCCTCTGAATCACTGTACTGCAGATAGGAGCTCTGCTCACAGGAAAACAACATTTAGATATAGTTGTTTTACAACAATCCCTCAGATTACTTCTGACAGATTATTTAAAAGACTGTTACCTGAGAGTCCTCAAATTCCTCTGAGACTGAGGGCTGAAAAATAATGAATGATTAAAGCTTTTTACAAGCATAATGAAGTAATAGTGTGCTGTGTGAATGGAAAAGTTTTTTTCCTCACTTTTGAAATATATGAAGCTGTGCTCAGTGATCCAGCAGTGTTTAAAAACTGCACATCTGACGTCTGTGGATTAGATAAAAATGGGTACTTAAATGACTTATTTAATTATTAGACAAAAGGTAAATCTTCATATACACTACCGTTCAAAAGTTTGAAAACACTTTAGTTTAAGGTCCAATTCTCACTACTAACTAGTTGCTTATTAGCATGCATATTACTAGGATATTGGCTGTTTATTAGTACTTATAAAGCACATAATGCATTATGACCATATTCTACTTAACAACTACTTTACTAACTATTAATAAGCAGTAATTAGGAAAGAGTCATAGTTAATAGTGAGAACTGGACACTACATTTTTTTTTTTTTTTTTTTTTTAAGAGATTAATACTTTTATTCAGTAAGGATGCATTAATTTGATCAAAAGTGAAAGCAGAGTTTTCCATTACAAATAAATGCTGTTTTTTATTTTCTATTCATAAAAGTATACTAAGTAAAAATGTACCACATTTTCCACAAAAACATTAAGCAGCACAACTGTTTTCAACATTGATACTAAGAAATGTTTCTTGAGCACCAAATCATCATATTAGAATGATTTCTGAAGGATCACATGACATTGAAGACTGGAGTAATGATGCTGAATATTCAGCTTTGCCATCACAGAAATAAATTATTATTCTGCTATTCTGTATATTATCTAATCCAATGGCATTCATATATTGCAAGTGTGGCCAAGGGTACAAATACTTTCTGGGTAACAATTGTAGATTATATTCTTACACAAATTTAGATATCTGCTCTCTGAAAAATGAAAATAAATAAATCTGAATTTAACCACTGTACCTTTCCACCCCTGTCCTTACGGATGGGGTGCAAACACTTCCGTTTGCGACATTTAACAACTTTCCGGGAGTGGATATTAAGTCGTTGGCGTAGTCGACCATTTCTGCAACTAACACATTTTCCGCAGTCCACTGCAGTTTGGCACGCCCGGCATCGGCCACATGGAGCCCACTAAGCACAACAACAACAACAACAAAAAAACACACAAATAAATGTCTTTTTATTTGTAAGGCAATACATTGAATAACACCACATAAGCTTTAAACAAACATACCTTTTTGTAGGGTTTTCTGCGTCTCACTATTGCTAAACCAACAGAAAAAAACAATCACCAAAGGAACAACAATAGCCAAAAAAAAATATGATAAATATTGCTTAATAACCTGTGCTCACAAAACTGAATGTAATGCTAAAAATACTTTTGACTTACATGCGTTAACCTCTAGCCTGCAGTTCTGGCACATAGTTTGTCCCTCTTCATAATTAAAGGTTTTATTACATCTCTCGCAGATGCTGAGGACAACCAAAATGAGAATGACATGAAGAAAGACATTCACACCACTGATTTTGACATTTATGCTATAGTATAAGAAAAAGAAAAGGCACTGCCTACCCAAACAAGTTTTGTGCAGCTCCACCGGTACCATTGACGGGCCTATCTGCAGACGCTGAACCAACAAAGGGACGAGCAGTTGGATTTGCAGCCCCTCCAGTCAGATCAACAGGAGGCTGAGTGGCAGCTTTCGGTAAAGTGGTATTTGTCCCAGGACTAGTAAAGGTACTGCATTTCTGTGGGGTCACGGTATTCGCACCCTTTTGGATGGAATATGAGCTCAACTTTGGAACAGTAGCACAGCTGAGACTTACAGACGATCCTGGACTGCGGCCCGTGCCACCTGCATCCGTTAATTCATTTGGAAAACTGGGTGCAGAAGAGCTGCCATAGTGTGCCATAGGAGAATCCATTCTCCTTCTCTATGGGTACCAGAATGTAGGCATTATTGGGAAAAATGTGAATAAAGCAGAAATAAACTGCACTGACACTATCCGATAAGAATTGATCTGAATTAAGCTGTATGATGACACTATTGTCTCCTATAGAGCTGCTTTATAGCTGAATCAAATTTGTTTCATAAATTAATGAATTTTACAACAACATCGACATTGTTATTGAAATGAATCAACACTAACTTGATGTGAATAATGACACTATTGTCTTCTGTAGAGCTGCTTTAAAAGCAGAATTTGACTCATATTTGATGAAGTTTGCATCGAGTGCATTTACATGCACGTTCTTAAAGGGATAGTTCACCCAAAAATGAAAATTCTGTCATCATTTGCTCACCCTCAAGTTGTTCCAAACCTGTATAAATTTCTTTGTTCTGTTGAACACAAATGAAAAAAAAAAAAAATACTATGGAAGTCAACGGTGCCCCAAAACTGTTCAGTTTCCCACATTCTTCAAAATATCTTCCTTTGTGTTCATCAGAACAAAGAAATTTATACAGGTTTGGAACAACAGGGTGAGTAAATGATGACAGAATTTTCATTTTTGGGTGAACTATCCCTTTAAGCCAATTATGCGTAATAAACCGACTATGTATGTGGTCATGTAAACGCGTTTACCCGTTTTCCTTTATGGGAGTAAGGTCATAAACGGCTTAAGCATAAACCGATCATCATCATCTAGATTTTTGCCCCTTACACCGATCTCGCCCAGCATGTAAACGCATTAACCTGCTTTCTATTGGCTTATTGAAGTGCACGTGTGATATGTGACAAGTCCTTATTGCGGATTTAAGTGTATCTAAACAGAGTAAACGTTTTACAATAAGGGAGGAGGAAATATATCGCAAACTCAGACTCTTTCTTGACTCTAAGAATTATAAAAATTTGTTCTCATCTCATGCAGCAGAAGTGGTTCAGTCAAAATGCTGCATCTGTAACTGCATGAGAGGATAATATATGAGCTGTAAATTTCTCGCTGACATGTTGCAATAATCTTCCTCAGGTTTTAATGCTTTATTTAACATCACAACCGAGATAACAAATGAAATACTCCAGAGTCAGATACACAAATAATTACATTTTGATGTCACTACCAGGAAATACCCTGATTTATTAATAAAGTCATGTAAACGCAGTTTACTTGTGTTATTGGTTTGCATGTAAACCCGGACAACGGGTTATTTCAATAAGCTGATTTTTGTGTACTGGTGTGCATGTAAAAGTGCTCATTGATTCTGTCATTATCCGGTTTATTTCTGTGAAGCTGCTTTGAAACCATGTGTATTGTATAAAGCATTATATAAATCAAGGTGACTTAAAGAGATAGTTCACCCAAAAATGAAAATTCTGGCATCATTTACTGTTCCAAACCTGTGTACATTTCGTTGTTCTGCAGTACACAAAGGCAGAAATTTGGAAGAATGTTTGTAACCAAGCAGATCTCACCCCCAATTGACTACTATAGTAGAAAAAATAATAATAATAATATGGTAGTCAATGGGGGGGGGTGAGATCTGCTTGGTTACAAACATTCTTCCAAATATCTTCCTTTGTGTACTGCAGAACAAAGAAATGTATACAGGTTTGGAACAGTAAATGATGCCAGAATTTTCATTATTGGGTAAACTATCCCTTTAACAAAAAATAAAAGAGTTTGCTGAATATCTCCTCACCTTTCTTCTTCGAGGCCCGTCACCAAGAAATTGGCCTGTTTTAAAATCAAAATTTGTGAGGTCCACAGAGTCATTTATATGTTTCAGAAGCTCAACCCTACTTCTTACTTTGTGACCTCTTGGACTGAAAGGGAAACAAAATAAACAGTGATTCAAAATGAAAGTCTCATTATGCTAGTCGTATAGGTTACATTTTAAAACAACTGTTTTAAATATACCTTATATAGTATGTATCACTGCGTCCTTCACTGTTGCCTGACCGACGAAAAACCTGCTTGCGTTTCCATCCTTCCCCCAACGACGGACAATCTTCCCAGCCTTCATCTGCCTCTAACTGTGTTCTTCGTCTAGGTCTCCTAGATGAAAAAGAAAAACATACATCTGTTTTAGCTCAAACAATGAGCTTTTTAATCAATAAAAGTTTGATGTGAGGAAAAATCCAGGTCATGTACATACCCTCCACCTCTGCCACCTCTCTCTCCAGTGCTTTTCAAAACACTAACCACACTCCCACTCCACTCACTACCAGCAAGGCTCTCTACTTCTCCATCGACGCTCTGGGAATCAGCGTCTTCACAGTCTTCTTCAAGTGGCTCCAGCCAGTCACAAGGAGGTTTGTCGACATCTTTTGAAGACTCGCCTTTCATTTCGGTTACAGCTTCCTCTTTGTTTTTGTCCGTCACATGGTCCTGAATGTCTGTGCTTGTCGTAGGTTCTTTGTTATCCTCTGTAGTTGCATCTTTTACTTCGGATGTTGGTTCGGCAGGTTCAGGTTCTTTGTTTTCCTCTGTATTATCATCTTTTACTTCCAATATTAGTTCTGCAGGCACAGGTTCTTTGTTTTCCTCTGTATTTGCATCTTTTACTTCGGATGCTGGCTCTGCAGGTACAGGTTCTTTGTTTTCCTCTGCATTTGCATCTTTTACTTCAGTTGTTGGTTCTGCAGGTACCTCAGCTGCTACTTCCTCTGTCTCCATGTTATTAAAGCCTGTTCTTCTTATTTGAGCTGCAATAAGCATTAGCATTAGTAGAGATACAGTGTTTCGAACAGCAAACAATCCTTGGCTTACATAACTGAAAGGCAAAGGAAATAAACATCTACTTTTTGTCCATCTGAAAGTCGAATTATCTGAATACCCTCTTTGCAATGTGTTTTGCATTCAGCTCAAGACACCTGCAATTGTATCCATCGGTCAGTTGGCTTCCTATTGTTGCTTTGCCTATAGGGACCAATCGTTTTATTTATAAAAGCACGAGTTTTGATGCGCAAAATATTCTCTAGGTAGTCAGCACAGTAGGTTTTGAGACACAGCCTAACACGTATTAGCGCCAATATTTAGCGTGGTGGCTAAAGTGTTAGCAAGCGTGAAATGATAGTAAGTAACACTAGATACTAAGGTTTAACGAGATTATTTGCTGTTTTTAATGGTTCGCTTGAACTAAAGGTCATAAATACAACTTCGCCATTTTAAAAACCTACCTGTGAACCCCTTAACGAGCCCTCACATTGATATATTTTAAATAACAGATACAGGATAGAAGCCGGAAGTGCTGTTGTAACCCGGAAACACGTGACTCAAGCATTCGAATAAATTAAAGCTCTCTTATCACGTCACACAAAGATATGTTGCGTAGCTTGATTTATCATTTACTTATATTTCATTTATCTGCCGTTCTGTTCGTTGTACTGCTACACAACAGATCTTATGTATGTCTATCTTATGTACAAATTACTTTATCAGCGTAAAAATTTGCGTGAAAAGCTGAAAGAGTAGCATCAGTCTCATAATTTTGCCATTTTTGTATTTTTTGCTTTTCATAAACAATGTTTTAAAATAAAATGTGTTTATATAAACACTCAATAAAACAAATAAGCAAACAAACAAATAAATCTTATGTAGGCTAGTCTTATGTAGCCTTTCACACAACTCTTATTGCAAACTGAAATCAGAAAAGTAAAAACATCATTTATATATATATATATATATATATATATATATACACTACCGGTCAAAAGTTTGGAAACATTACTATTTTTAATGTTTTTGAACAAAGTCTCTTATGCTCATTAAGGCTGCATTTATTTCATAATAAATACAGGAAAAAACAATAATATTGTGAAATATTATTATAATTTAAAATTATGTTTTTCTATTTTAATATACTTTGAAATATAATTTATTTCTCTGATGCAAAGCTGAATTTTCAGCATCATTACTCCAGTCTTCAGTGTCACATGATCCTTCAGAAATCATTGTAATATGCTGATTTATTATCAATGTTGAAAACAGTTGTGCTGCTTAATATTTTTTTGGAACCTGTGATACTTTTTTCAGGATTCACTGATGAATAAAAGGTTAAAAAGAACAGCATTTATTCAAAATATAAACCTTTACTATCACTTTTTATCAATTTAATACATCCGTGCTGAATAAAAGTATTCATTTCTTTCAAAAAAAAAAAAAAGAAAGAAAAAAATTACTGACCCCAAACTTTTGAACGGTAGTGTATATTGTTACAAAAGATTTCTATTTTAAATAAACGCTGATATTAACTTTTTATTCATCAAAGAATCCTGAAAAAGTATCACAGGTTATAAAATAATATTAAGCAGCACAACTGTTTCCAACATTGATAATAAATCAGCATATTACAATGATTTCTGAAGGATCATGTGACACTGAAGACTGGAGTAATGATGCTGACAATTCAGCTTTGCATCACAGAAATAAATTATATTTTAAAGTATATTAAAAATTAAAAATACTATTAAAAATAGTAATGTTTCCAAACTTTTGACCGGTAGTACCGGTAGTCTACTTCAAATTCGATGTGAAGCTTAACTCTAGTAAACTTCTGAATGACTTAACTACTTTAAAGTTACTAATGGAATATATATCTAATTGAAAAACATTAATTGGACAGTAAACGATGTGAATTACATTTTTCTGACATTTGATCATTTTACTAACCTTTTTAGTAAATAAGCAAGAGAGAGACAAGTGTCCTCTGTGTTTACTGAAGACGCGCTGTAGTTGTCACGGCAACTGCCCTCAGTTGTCACTTTTATTTGTGTTTTAGAAAATCTCCATTCGCTCATTATAATATATTAGAGTCATGAAGTCAAAAAATGTCTAGAATAATGTATATAATAAATAAAATATTTACAATTCATTTAATATTTATGTGACCTTAGCTAGGGGGGTCACAGGGGTTGGACAATGAAACGGAAACACTGGCCAATAATTCTGGCGCAACTGTTCCTTAAAAAAATATTGCCAAAGCATTGAGGAGGATGGTTTCACGTCCAACATTTTTAAGGTGGAACGGATAGTTCAGTGAATAAGGGGATGGCGAAAGTCAGCCTCTATTGTGAAGACGGTCTATAGCACAGCTGCAATTTATAAAATATTAGAGTTCACACAACATAATGGGAGACATATCAGAATTCAAAAGAGGACAAATTGTTGGTGCGCGTCCTGCTTGCGCATCTGTGACCAGGACAGCTATTCTTTGTGGTGTATCGAGAGCCACGGTATCCAGGGTAATGTCGGCATACCTCCACGAAGGACGAACCACATCCAACAGGAGTAACTGCCTACGCAAGAGGAAGCTGTCTGAAAGGGATGTCCGGATACTAACCCGGATTGTATCCAAAAAACATAAAAACACAGCTGCCCAAATCACTGTAGAATTAAATGCGCACCTCGAGTCTCCCGTTTCCACCAAAACTGTTCGTCGGGAGCTCCACAGAATCAATTACAGTCGGGCTGCTACAGCCAAACATTTGGACACTCGTGCCAATGCTAAACTTCGAGTTCAGTCGTGCCAGCAAAGGGAATCTTGGGCTGTGGACAATTTAAAACATGAATTGTTCTCTGATGAGTCCACCTTCACTGTCTTGCCCACAACCGTGTGCAGAAGCCCTAAAGAGGCTTAACACCTGGACTGTTGCTGCCCAGAGTGAAGCATGGGGTGGATCAGTGATGGTTTGGACTGCAATATCATGGCATTCCCTTACTACCGAACCATTCTGAACGACCATGTTCAAACATTATACCCTGAAGTTGGGACCGTGGATGATAATGCACCAATATACACACAAAACTGGTGACAGAATGGTTTGATGAACATGAAAGTGAAGTTGAACATCTCCTATGGCTTGCATAGTCACCAGATCTAAATATTATCGAGCCACTTTGCTGTGTTTTGGTGGGGGCGAGTCAGGAAATGTTTTCCCCAACCAGCATCGCATAGTGACCTGGCCACTGTTCAGGACTTGTATCTGTCATTCCCAAGACAATTTGATGCCGTATTGGCTTCAAAAGGAGGCCCTACACCACACTAATAAATTGTGGTCTAAAACATGGTGTTTCAGTTTCATTGTCCAACCCCTGTATGATGTATGACATATATATATATTGTCCGGCCATCAATCAGAACCGTTTTTTCTTTTTATGTTGGCTGATCTCTGTCCTGGACTTGCACAAGAACTTGCAATAATTTCGCAAAATGTTATTGGCATGGAAATATTACGAAGACGTTAACACAGACAAGGGACGGGGACAGAGACTCTGAAGAGATGTATTTCTGTCTTCAGAAAATCTTCAGTGCATCCCTAAAATTAATCAATACAGACTGAAGGAGACACATGAGGAATATGTTTATTATGAATGACTGTCCAAATAGTGACAAATATACAATATGAAAAGTATACAAATATAAACAAATGATTTTTAAGTGAGCACTGATAGTTCATATGGCTATCTGTCTTTGTTGCTGCGGAGGTCAGTGGTCAGGGGGTCATGCTGGATGGTCTGGTGGAGCATGAGGGCCAGTAGTCCTGCTCTGTTGGTCATGGCCGTCCTCACATTGCGTTCTTGTTCAAACAACTCATCCAGCTTGTACCACTGTTCAGAGGGGAAAAATATGAGCACATAAAAATAAATTAAGACTACAATGACAATAAGTTTTGAAGAACTTAACTGACCACTCTGACACGCTCCAGGTCCACCTCCGCCCGTCTGAGCTTCTCCCAGCAGTAATGCTTGTTGCACTTGCGTTTCGAGACCCTGCAGTACTCTCCAGTCGGCTCAAACACGTTACGCACTAGTGGACATCCACATACCTCATCTGCTGGGACCTGAGAACAGAAAAGCAGAAAAGAGATATATTGAACACAAATCAATTTATGAAGTGATTTTAGTTTAGTCTAAGCAGAATTCTGGCAAGACTCTCACCTTTGGGTCTCTGGAATGTTCTGGACATAAAACTTGGAGTCTCTTGCAGTATGTTTTACTCTGAGGGTTGTACACATCACAGAAGAGTCTTGTTGCCCTAATAGAATAAAAAGAAATTATATATATATATAAAATAGTTTTCTCTAAGATATTCAGGGACATTCAAACAAATTGCTGTACTGGATCATAATAATTTCAAATATATCTCTCTTACCCTTCTATTCTGGTTGGGAAAATGGAACCGAAAGAGGTCTGGCTTTCATACTGTTAAAATAATAAACCAAGCATTAGTATAGCACAATTCAATTTTCAATGTTCAGTGTGATCATAAATCAGTAACCAATAACTGGGCTCAAAAAAAACAACAACATATATTGACCTTGGCATAACACCTCTCCATATGCCTCAGCGCCACCTTGGGGTTGACGGGGTGACTGCAGGACACACAGAATATCTGAAGGTCTGTGTCCTCACTGTCCGTTTCATTCACCTGCAAGAAAGGACATTAGCTTACACTAATAAATATGACAAGAACGCTGAAACTCACAAATTTCATCTCTAACCAGTTCTATTCTATAAAATCTAAATGACATTAGCATGAGAAAGCATTACTGGAAACTCACATCCTCATCCTGTTGGACCACCTGCTGCTTGGCTTTGGCAATGATGCCCTCGAGTTCGTGGAAGCGACGCTCCATCTCTGCGAGGCGCATCCGTGCAGCCTGCTGCTCCCTGCGGATGCGCTCCAGCTGTTTTTTGCCCTGTTCTTCAGCGACGCAGGGGCTCTGCTGCCACTGCTGGATTCGCTGCGGGAGGATCTCATAGATCCGGCTGCACAGATCGGCATATCAATAAATCAATCCAATCTTTTGAAAATACATTAAACTGGTGTTGGTTTAACATTACGCGATTGTTGAATGCTAGTTGGCTGCACTTAAAGTCACCATAAAATCTAAATTTCTTGTTTTTATTATAAACTATGTATCCGATTTATCTTTAATCAAAGTAACCTTCCATCCCTCTTGCAGTGACATCACTTTTCGGTATGAGGTCGGGACAATCACTCACATGAGATCACAGCAAACGTTTCAAAGATCCAATTAATACCCGATGGACAAAATCAAGTCCCACCCTACATTTTTTCTTGTTCAAAACGCCATTTCACTATCGTAAGAAAGAAAAGACTATCGTAACTTCTGTTTCATTCCGACCTTAATGAAATAACCTACTTGGCAGCCAGCTTCATGCCGCAGTCCTCAGAGCAGTATTTTGAGTTTGGACGTGCCGGCTCAATACAGTTCGGCCCCAGGCACTGTTGCGTGTCTCCTCCATGTCTGCCGTCTCCCCTCTCACTGTGTCGCAAACGATCACGGTGCTTCTGTTTCTGCTTGTGGCGACGGGACTCTTTCTGTAAAAGAGGAGCACAATTAACAAAAACTATATCTTAAATGCAATCCAAAAATCTATAATGCTTTAAGCACTCTCTTCCTCATTGTACCTTTTTGTCAAATTTCTTGTCTCTCCTCTTAACGTGCTTGACTTTTATAGCTTTCTTCCGTGGGACAGGACTGTAAACTGGGCCGTCTTCATCATCATCACTGCCCCATGACTAAAAAAAAAAAACAAAAACAGAAAGAACAGAGAGAAGGATGAGATTTATGTTTGAATGCAGAGACCTAAAGCATCATCCCTAACAAGCAAATCTCAAACATACTCATGTTAAAGAAAAAAAACTCTTATAACTTGTCAAGAGTTCAAATGAATGTATAGATATATACACTAAGTGGTTGTGGTTGAGCTATAGCTATTAGTCGTTACCGCATTTCTGTCCTTGTAGTGCTCATATGGCTCCATATCGTTCTCGTCGTAATCATCTAAGTATCGTCTATCTCTGTGCATTATATTGTCCTTCCTCTCACGCAGAGAAAACTCCTCATCTCGAACACGTAGCATTTTCTGCAAAAACAACGAGAAAGAGTTAACATCAAAACAAAAACTACATAATAAACCACCTATATAAAGGCACTCACCCGAGCACGGACGACACACTGCCTTAGACGACATTTCTGACGAATCTTGTTTGGGCCTCCAAATTTCTTCATGTCTTTACAGAAGTCACAATGACCACAGTCTTCAGTCCTAGTGCAGGGTTCACATTCACCACACATACGGGCAGATCGCTTCACCTGGAACGCGATTTGAGGACCATACTATTATATTGTACTATATTAGCACTAATAAATGTAATAATTATAAATTATTCTGATAAATTCCTATATTATACGTTCAGGTTTAATGACTTCATGAAAGTTATAAGGTATGTTCAGTATATGGCTGGGTCATTTAAAATGCTAATTAATCAATCAATCTATCTATCTGTTTTACAGTGTCCCTGTTAAACAAGTTACATGTAATTATTATAGTAATAACAGCAATAATAACATGCAGCTAACCCTAAACCAAACCCTAACCATAACCATATAGTAAGTACATGTTGTTAATTACTATTACTCATTACTTAATTGGATATTTACACTGTAACAAGGGCACTTTGAAATAATGTGTAACCGGTAGCACTTTATTTTACAGTCCTGTTCCCCATGTAAATAAGATGTACTAATTACAATAACTAGGTACTAACCCTGAACGTACCACTAAACCTAACCTTAACCCCTGTAGTTACCTTATATTACCCAGTATTTTCTTAAGTACACTGCAAGTACACACTGTAAAATAAAGTGCGCCCGTGTAACCTATTTTCCATATAAAATTCTGTCAAACTGCCCACCAATAATGCAATAGAGAAAGTGCAGAGTGCATAACAAGCAAACTAAGATATAAGAACAAACTGAAGAAACACTAACTTTAGAACCACGGCGCTTATCGATCTTGTACTCTGGAGTGCTGGATCGTTTTTCAACCCTTTCTGGCTCATTGTCTTTATCACGATTCTTTTTCCGGTAACGTATTGAAAGAGACGGATCCATTTCTAAGAGATAAGAAATATATTAGAATCCTATTAGTATTATGTATATTAAAATTAACTGATATTTGTAACACAACTTATAATATGATAAAGTGCATGTTTAAATATTTTAAGTCATTAATCACTGACTCTGACACTGTTGGCAGTACCACTCCCTGATAGCTTTGGCCATCTTCTCTGTCACATTTATACAGTGACCATGGAACCACTCATTGCAGTTGTCACAACCGCTGTGGGGGAAAAAAAAAAAGATTTGATCCAAATTAAGCTCTCAGTTTGGACACATACATATTCTTTGTGAAAGCATGTTTGGAGAGATTTGTCTTACATCATGAAGCAGTTTATGTCTGGTTTTCGACAAATGCAGTAGAGAGGAGCATTCTCTCCATCTACTACAGTGTTGTCCATAGCTGGAGTCTGGTCCATATCAGACATCTCGCTGTCCTATGAAGACAGAGACAATACAATGAAAACTGTTTACAAATATATCAACTGCAAGACACACTCAATGGAAATATCAACCTCAAAAGATTATCGTGCTTCAATAACAATGTTTACATGACATTCTACAGCCGAAATTAAAAATAATAAACAATAACAATAAAAAACATCAAGTTAGATATCCATTTAAAACAAACAATTGTTTTGGCCACAGTTCAACATCAGTGAATAACAATACATATTAGCATGACAGCACATTTAATAGAGAGAAAATAAACGAACTAGCTAAGAAAATCTATTGTTGGTTTACAATATAACTAGTTAAATAAATAATTCGTTCTTTTATTTGCACCAATCGTTTTTAGATAACTAATTTTGCATTATTTTGACTGCTCAAGCCGGAGCTAACATGCTATCAAATCATAATAGCAGACTTACCATGGCTGCTCCCCGCCTTCTAGAAGATCCGATCAAACAGAGCGAATTAAGATATTGTCTCACTGCATGAACACGTAAATCTTCGGAATGATCCGACCTTAATATCAGTAAAAAAAAAATCCCACAAAAACTAGGAAATGCAGCAATACTACAAACCGAATTGTTACCGTGGGCAGTGGCTAACAGCGTTGTTTCGATTCTGTGTGAGCAGAGGGTTGATTGTCATAATAAAAGTCCTCATGGGGGGGGGGAGCAAAGTTCATTTTCTAGGTCGTTTACACAGACTGACCAAGTACATTCTATCACATGATGATTATTGAAAGACTTAATAATCAATGTTTTTTTTAATAATAATAATTGTTATTATTAATATTATAAACAACAGCAGTGATATTATTATTAATATTATTATTATTATTATTATTATTATTATTAATTGTTGTTGTTGTTGTAGTATTTGTTTTTGCATTTTTTTTTTATTGGTAGGGGGTGTGGTACATGTGGGTCCTATCAACACTATGAGTATGCTAACTAATGGATAATGATCAGTCAACAACGGCCCCTGCAGCGCAAGTAAGAGAAAATCATTCTGGCATCTGAGGGGCGATGAGATGGATGTGGTTTTAAAGGTTAGTGAATTTTCATAAACTTGAATGATCAAAGATAATAATACTGAAAAAAAAGTAGAAAAAGACAGGAGGCAAAATTATTATTTTTTTATTTTTTTTATTTTAAGTTTACAAAGGAACTATTATAAATATAGCATCACTGCTAGCCTGCGCTCGGGTGTGTTTAGACGATAAATATTTGGTCCTAAATAATCTTTAGTTAAATTTGTGTTCCAGGAGACTGTTAAAATAATTTGTAATGTTGAATTCTGTGTGATAAGAATATTATACATATAGAAAATTTTTTTGTTTAAATATCTATTGTATTTTAGTTATTTTAAGGTAGACTGTGTTTATTAATATCCTGTAAACTTGAACTGCTTCTTTTTTGTTTGTTTGTTTGTTTGTTTGTTTGTTTGTTTTTCAAAACAAGGTTTTGAATTCTGCTTGGAAAGAAATTTTTCTGGCATCTCTTTGACTCGAGGTAAGCAAACATTGGACTAATAGGTTGCTGAAATTTATTGCCCTTTTTTATCCCTGTCACACAACATGTTTGCCAAATGGATTGAGATTAATAATAGATTAATGACTCTGGCACTTTTTGCTCCATCAGTACTTTTTACGCTAGGCTTTGTATTTTTGCATATAGTCTATATAATATTTTGCATATACTTTGTGCATATCAACTCAAAAATGATTACATCCATCAGTAAAAAGTAGTCATATTAGTCACAAAACAAGAAAACTAAAATGGTGTTCACATTATTAACTGTTAGTTGCATAATATATCAACATGTCAAGTGATCAATTAGCTTTCTCCGTAGTATTTTACCGTTAGTATTTAATATATGCCACAGACTACAGCACATCTATTCTCTCTGCTTCCTGTGTTTGAATATTTAATGACATGGTTAGGGGTTCAAATGCTCTGGCATTTTCACTCTACATCTTTACACTTATTCTCATTGTAGCAAATACTGTGAGAGGAGTTTGAAAAGATGAACTGTGACCATGAGGATGAACACGGTGGCCGGTCACCAACTGGATCAAAATCCAGCTTTCGTGAAGATGACCCGCAAGTTCATTCAGTTACAAGTATATCAACTTTTCAAAACTCTTTTAATACATCAGTATAGAGGAAAAGAGCAACCAATAACGTGCTTATTTATTTTATAGAGTCATCTGACGAAAAAGACTTGGAATCTACAAGAACACGCCTAAAGGATAGTGAACTATCACCAACTGATGAACTCTCTGGGAAGGAAAACTCATGTCTTATTTCTGCTCTTAGCAAAGTGAAACCAGTAGCATTTGGTAAATATCCTTCACACTACCTATCATTCTTTAAGCTAACATCCAAAGAACTTTATTATTTTCTCCTTATCATTAGATGTGCATATCAAAGAAGTCCCAGCAGATGTGAAAAAGCCATTTCAGGATGTTCTTAATGCTCCTGGCAGTGACATCAGTGAGTCTTTTCCTGTCTGCGTTCAGCTAGCCGCAAACCACCTCAAAAACTCACATATCACCGCTTATAAAGCAACACATCGTCATCGCAAAATCAGCCGCTCCTCCACCTCCACATCGAAGAGCCTGAAAGCCCCTGCTGAAGGTAAGCAACACCTCAAATTACATTTGACTCAATGAAATGATGGATTCAATTTTTATGACTTCTAATGCATTATAGATGCAACTGAAATCCTCACTAGCAGGACTGATGACAGCTTTCCCCCTTCCTGTCATCTTTTATCATATGCATTTAGCTAAATTTATGAGAGGATGCATGTACACCCCAAACTTTCTTGGAGTGGTGCTGATTATAAAGGCTCTTAAACTTATACAAAACAGGATTGCAGTTTTATGATGGACTACAGTGTCAGCAAAGCTGCTTTATTTGTGGTTACCACATCAATATTTTGTCTGTTACAGCCATTAAAGGAATATTCCGGGTTCAATACAAGTTAAGCTCAGTCGACAGCTCTTGTGGCATAATCTTGTTGATTACCACAAAAATTAATTTAGACTCTTTTCTTTATAAAAGTAAAAGTCTTGTTTACAGTGAGGTACTTTCAAAGGAAGTGAATGGGGCCTTTAGACATAAGCAATATGTGTGTAAACATGATGTTATTAACCTTTTTCCGTGTAAAGTTACAGGTGCATCTCAATAAATTAGAATGTCATGGAAAAGTTCATTTATTTCAGTAATTCAACTCAAATTGTGGAATTCGTGTATTCAATGCACACAGACTGAAGTACTTTAAGTCTTTGGTTCTTTTAATTGTGATGATTTTGGCTCACATTTAACCAAAACCCACCAATTCACTATCTCAATAAATTAGAATACTTCATAAAAAGGATATTTTAAGCAGAAATGTCAGGCTTCTGAAAAGTATGTTCATTTCTATGCACTTAATACTTGGTAGGGCCTCCTTTTGCATGAATTATTGCATCAATGCGGCGTGGCATGGAGGCGATCAGCCTGTGGCACTGCTCAGGTGTAATGGAAGCCCAGCTTGCTTTGATAGCGGCCTTCAGGTCATCTGCATTGTTGGCTGCAGTGTCTCTCATCTTCCTCTTCACAATACCCCACAGATTCCCTATGGGGTTCAGGTCAGGCGAGTTTGCTGGCCAATCAAGCACAGTAACACCATGGTCATTGAACCAGCTTTTGGTACCTTTGGCAGTGTGGGCAGGTGCCAAATCCTGCTGGAAAATGAAATCAGCATCTCCATAAAGCTTGTCAGCAGAAGGAAGCATGAAGTGCTCTGAAATTTCCTGGTAGATGGCTGCGTTGACTGTGGACTTCAGAAAACACAGTGGACCAACACCAGCAGATGACATGGGAGCCCAAATCATCACTGACTGTGGAAACTTCACACTGGACTTCAAGCAACATGGTTTCTGTGCCTCTCCACTCTTCCTCCAGACCTTGATTTCCAAATGAAATGCAAAATTTACTTTCATCTGAAAAGAGGACTTTGGACCACTGAGCAACAGTCCAGTTCTTCTTCTTCTTAGCCCAGGTAAGACGCTTCTGACGTTGTCTTTGGTTCAGAAGTGGCTTGGTACGTGGAATGTGACAGTTGTAGCCCATTTCCTGAAGACGTCTGTATGTGGTGGCTCTTGATGCACTGACTCCACTCCTTTTGAAGCTAAGTTCTTAAATCGGCTTCGCCTGACAATCTTCTCAAGCCTGCGGTCATTTTCCTACCACACTTTTTCCTTCCAGTCAACTTTCCATGAATATGCTTTGGCACAGCACTCTGCGAACAGCCAGCTCTTTCAGCAATGACCTTCTGTGGCTTACCCTCATTGTAGAGGGTCTTGATGATCGTCTTCTGGACAACTGTCAAGTCAGCAGACTTCCGCCTTAACTGCTGTTGGGATTACTGACCTAAACCCAGTATTATATACAATGGTAATTTAATAGAATTTAAAATTAAATATTCTAATAATTTCAGATACTGATTTTTTTATTTTGATGAGCAGCAAGCTGTAATCATCAAAATGAAAACAAAAAAGTCTGGAAATATTTTACTTTATGTCTAATAAATCTAGAATATATTTAAGTTTTACTTTTTGAATTCAATTACAGAAAGAAAAAATAATTTATTGAGATGCACCTGTATATTCAATTTGTCAATGTAACATGTAAAAGGACTATGGCAAGCCATTTTGACTTTTATTCATTCTCAGGATATGAATTCTTGATATCAACAATTCAATTCTTGATATCAGGAATTACATTTCCACTAGTAACAATGTTAATTCTTGATATCAACAATTCAGTTTTCACTAGTTAAAATGTTAATTTTTGATATCAAGAATTACATTTCCACTAGAAAAAACTTTAATTTTCTTACTAGCTGAAATTCGAATTTCGCAAATCAGAAAAACATTTCTTACTAGTAAAAATCATATTTTAAGATATCAATAATTACATTGTTACTAGTAAAAGTGTGAATTTTTTATATCAGTTGAAACGTCAGTTCTTGATATCAACAATTGAATTGCTACTAGTAAAAATGTTGATTTTTGATATCAGAAAAAGTATTTCTGATATCAGTATAATTTCAGATTTCAGATTTCAGAACTAAGTAACAATCACATTCATGATATCAGAAACTAACATTGTCACTAGTGACAATCGAATTATTGATATCATAAATTAACATTGTTACTAGAGGCAATTAAATTGTTGATATCAAGAATAGATATTTTGCACTAGTAATAAAGTAATTAATGATATCAAAAATTATGATTTTTACTAGTAAGAATTGTATTTCTTATATGTGAAATTGGAATTTCAACTAGTAAGAAATCAATTCTTGATATCAATAACTGAATTTGAATGGCAGCCTATGGTGACATTTCACTAGTGAAAATACATTTACAGATATCAAGAATTATAGTTTTTACTAGTGGAAATGTAATTCTTGATATCAAAAATTAGCATGAATTGTTGATATCAAGAATTGCCATTGCTACTAGTGGAAATGTATTAAAAGTCAAAACAGCTTGCCATAAAAGGACTGTAAAAATTATAATCTAACAACTTTACAGTTTTTAAAGTCGGCGTAAAACGGAGTTGCACTAAGCCTTTTCTTCCCTATTGTGACGTATATCAGAGTGAAACAGCTTCTCAAACAAGAAAAATGGGCGGGGCTTGATTTTGTCCATCGGGAAGTGATTGGATGGTTGTGGTTTGCTATTGCTGTCATGTCATGTGAGTGACAGGTTGTCCCGACCTCGCTCCAGTAAACATATCAGAGAAGAGAAGGAGAGGAAGTTATCTTCATTAAAGATTACGAGGGCACATGAATGATGAATTATAATGAATACTGCAATAAAGAAACAAGAATTATTCTTTTCGATTTTAATGGTGACTTTAGCAGAATTCCTGTAGGCTTTCATAAAATTATAAGCTTAGTGAAGTTATTAAACATAATTTCAGGAGGAGAATGCCATCTAATCTTTAAAATAATACCAGGGTATAAAAACAGCCTCTTACTTCTTCCCGTTGTCAGTTCTTTCGGCATCCCTCCTCCTCCCCTTCTCCTCCTTTATGTATTTTGCCTATGTAATGGGGGGGGGAGATCAGATCTGGAGTATCCTCTCCGAGCCCCTCGATAGCAGACAACAAGCCAAAACTGTTTACGCTAAGATTATATGGGCACACAAACTCATGAATTATTATAAGGCCTCATTCACTTCCATTGTAAATGCCTCACCGTAACCTCTTTTTAATAATAATAAAAAAGATAAGAGTTTAAATAAATGTTTGTGATAATCATGATTATTCCAGAAGTGTCGTATTGAATACAGAATATAAATTCCATTTCACATATATATTACATTTCCCTCTCCTTTTTCTTGCACTTCTAGATCTGTGTGCATCCTTTCTGTTAGCGTGTTTGTTCTGCAAGTTTTGGGATTGCGTGCTGGCCGTCGGTGACGGGTGTCAGTACTGCGTGACCTCAATCTGTACATCCTTCTGCTCTCACGTGTGTTGTTGCGACCCTTCCTCTCTGGAGGACTTCATAGATTTTTGCCCGTGTTGCAGCTGTGCTGAGTATGTGGAGGCATGCGGCTGCAGTTGTGCAGAAAACACCTTTGACTGCTCCATTTGCGATCTCTGTCTACAGACGACTGAGTGCCTGGAGCTCGGCATGGAACTCTCTCAGCTTCTGTTTCACTAGCTGCACAGCCTCACAGTTATTAATGTACTGGTCATGACAATCTGATAAGGCTGGAATGGAATGTTGCGAATGTAATGTGCTGATTTCACAAGCATGTAAATCTGCTGGTTGATTGTGGCTGTGATACTGCACGGCTGCATTTGATACTGCATCAGAGGAAAAAAACATATACTGTTCACATATCACCTGAAAGAGAATATATCAAAATATTAAAAAGTTTTTGTCCGGCTCATTGCAATTTGAGAGTAAATTTAATTGGTAAAAATAAATTGTCAAAGGTACACTGCATACTCTTTCTCAGTATTTTTGTCTTGTTTTCCAGAACGCATATTTAAACATTCTTAAATCAAGTTACATATACTTGAGAAGAAAATTACTTAAAACATTAAGTCTTGTTCACTAAAAAATCGATCAAAATTAAGTGACTTCATGCTTGAAACAAGAACAAAATATCTGCCAGTGAGATAAAAAAAAAAAATTATTTTGCAGTGTATAACTCTTATTTGCTTTGAAAATCAACTTTTTTTTCTTCATATTATCTTTTTAATATGCATAATGTGTGTGTGTGTGTGTGTGTATATATATATATATGTGACCCTGGACCACAAAACCAGTCATAAGTCGCACGGGAATATTTGTAGCAATAGCCAACAATACATTGTATGGGTCAAAATTATCAATTTTTCTCTTATGCCAAAAATCATTAGGAAATTAAGCAAAGATCATGTTCCATGAAGATATTTTGTAAATTTCCTACTGTAAATATATCAAAAATGTATTTTTGTGAGTGGATATGTGCTGCTAAGGACTTCATTTGGACAACTTTAACGGCGATTTCCTCAATATTTTGATTTTTTTGCACCCTCAGATTCTAGATTTTCAAATAGTTGTATCTCAACCAAATATTGTCATATCCTAACAAACCATACATCAATGGAAAGCTTATTATTTCAGCTTTCAGATGATGTATACATCTCGATTTCAAAAAATTGTGACTGTTTCTATGGTCCAGGGTCACACACACACACACATACATACATACATACATACATACACACACACACATACACACACACACACACACACACACACACACACACACAGTGCTCAGCGTAAATGAGTACACCCCCTTTGAAAAGTAACATTTTAAACAATATCTCAATGAACACAAAAACAATTTCCAAAATGTTTAATATAACATCTGTTTAACTTATAACATGAAAGTAAGGTTAATAATATAACTTAGATTACACATTTTTCAGTTTTACTCAAATTAGGGTGATGTAAAAATGAGTACACCCCACAACAAAAACTACTACATCTAGTTCTTTGTATGGCCTCCATGATTTTTAATTCTAGGCATGGAATGAACAAGTTGCGACATTTTGCAACATCTATCTTTTTCCATTCTTCAAGAATGAGCTCTTTTAGAGACTGGATGCTGGATGGAGAGTGATGATCAACTTGTCTCTTCAGAATTCCCCATAGGTGTTCGATTGGGTTCAGATCAGGAGTCACTGAATCACTTTCACCCTGTTCTTCTTCAGAAATGTGTTTAGGATCATTGTCATGTTGGAAAAGTGCACGACGACCAAGGGCACGGAGTGATGGTAGCATCTTCTCTTTCAGTATAGAGCAGTACATCTGTGAATTCATGATGCCATCAATGAAATGCACCAGCAGCACTCATGCAGCCCCACATAAGGACACTGTCACCACCATGTTTCACTGTAGGCACCATGCATTTTTCTTTGTATTTCTCACCTTTGCGACACCATACAGTTTTGAAGCCATCAGTTCCAAAAACATTTATCTCGGTCTCATCACTCCAGAGTATAGAGTCCCAGTAGTCTTCATCTTTGTCAGCATGGACCATGGCAAACTCTAGGCGGGCTTTTTTGTGCCTGGGCTTTAGGAGAGGCTTCTTTCGTGGACGGCACCCGTGCATGCCATTCCTCTGCAGTGTACGCCGTATTGTGTCACGGGAAATAGTCACCCCAGTTTGGCTTTCTACTTCTTTAGATAACTGCAGTGAACTTGCATGCCAATTTTCTTCAACCCTTCTCATCAGAAGACGCTCCTGTCGAGGTGTTAACTTCCGTGGACGACCTGGACGTCTCTGTGAGATGGTTGCAATTCCATCTTTTTAAAATGTTTGTACCACTTTTGCTCCATATTCTGACTGATAAGTAAAGCTTTGCTGATCTTCTTGTAGCCTTCACCTTTCTGGTGTAAAGAAATTATTTTCTTTCTCAGGTCTTGTGACATTTCTCTTCCATGTGGTGCCATTGCTGACAGCATGAAATGGGAAGGGATTTTAACACCCTTTTATAGTCAACTGTCTGCTGGACACCTGTGTAATGAATAATTAGACTCACCTGTGGTTGAATTCTTGTTAAATTAGACATTTGTAGTCTAAAATTTAGCTTTGCTCCAGAGACTTTCAGTGGGGTGTACTCATTTTTGCATCACCCTAATTTGAGTAAAACTGAAAATTTTGTTCTCTAAGTTATGTTATTAACCTTACTTTCATGTTATAAGTTAAACAGATGTTATATTATACATGTTGGAAATTGATTTTGTGTTCATTGAGATATTGTTTAAAATGTTACTTTTCAAAGGGGGGTGTACTCATTTACACTGAGCACTGTATATATATATATATATATATATATATATATATATATATATATATATATGCCTTTGAGTGATGCAATGATTCATGATATGGATTTGGCAAGACAATGTTAGATTGCATTATACTAAATTTATCTTATATTCTGTTCTAGAGTAAAAAAATAAAACAGTTCTTCTCTTTTTTTATGTTTTAAAGCTCTTTTGTGTGAAATGGATGTGATTTAGTCAATGTATGCATAAGACCTACTATATTTGTTTACCTAAATGATAACTTGCACATCAAATCTGGTTCATCAACTTAATATTGAGATTAAACTGGAGGTAAATGTGCAAATGATTAATGTGCACATTAATTGAATAAACTTACAATTGAGTGCTATTGATGTATGGTGATCTAGTGGAAAAATTACAAGAGAAACATTAAAAAAAAAAAAATAGAGCATACTAATGAGATTTTTTTCCTTATCAGTTTATTTTAGCCAATTAAATGCTACCAACACACAGGAAAATTTCAATTAAAATAAATTCTCTCAATTATAAATTAGGCCTATGTGCTCTGAAGCAAAAATCTTTATAATATAAAAAAGAACAACACCTTCCCTTTAATTGAGTACAGATGTAATGAAAGTAAAGATGGCAATGACACAGCAACAGCTGAAGAATAACTGGCAATTCAGTTTTAATGAGTAAAAATATGTCTTTAGACTCACACCACTGCCTATTTCTAAGGACTGTACTGTAAGCACATGAGACAATAAACATTTTTATTGCTTTATGACTTCACGTAATTTAATCATTTTAAACTTAAACCTATTCTGTGCCTTTGGCACAGGAAAAACTGATAGGGAAATTGCATAATATATCACAACATTCAAGTTTTGAAATATATTTTACAAGTCTATGCTTTTAGCTTTAAATCATATAGTTTTATATATTATACATTCATTTGAATTGCTGCAGAACTCACAGAGAACATCTTTTAAACAACTGGAGACTCATTTGTATTCATTTCTCTATATTTACAAACCAAACAAATGACTTTTGTTCCTTGAAGCTAAAGGCACAGTCTGATCAGAGATGAAAGTTCATTTGGCTTTGACCGGCAGTACGCTCAATGTCATGTTTCCCAGCACACCTACAGAACATTTACATTCGCAGGTAAGTGTGTATTTAGCTGCATCTAACAAAATGCTGATTTAGATCTATTGCTTAAAAAAAGCACTTTAGGCAGAGGTAGCTTGTGAAGTTTTACACCTGAAAAGCTGTTTGTGCATGATGTTTATGTGGCTTGCTTCCTTATACACATCCCAAAAATCTGTAACACTTTGCACATAATTCATTAACATTAGTTAATGCGTTAGGTATCAAGAACGAACAATGAACAACAATTTTTACAACATCTATTAATTTAGGTTAAATATTAAATTATACTACCATACATTAAGTCATATTTGTTCAAAATACGTTAATATTTATACAGCTTAAACATTTAAAATGTATTATTTTAAAATGCATTAGTATATGTAGAAATGAAGTTCTATTATAACTAGAAATTGTTTGATATTGTTTTTCATGATACCTGATGTATTAAGTAATGCCAATTCATTTTTTGACAATTTGAATTTTACTTAGTAACACTTTAGAATAAGGTCCCTTTAGTTAATGCATTAACTACAATAAGCAATATATATGTTACTGTATTTATTAATCTTTGTTACCATTAATAGAAAATATTTTTAGTTCATGTCAGCTCAGGTCCATCAAATAATATATTAACAGATACAACTTTTGACTTTAATAATGTATTAGTTAATGTTAATTACACATATACCAAGATTAATAAATGAAGTAGCTTTAGAAGCAGTTTTCATAGTTAACTAATGAATTAACTTATGTTAACAAATGGAACCTCTTATTCTAAAGTGTTACCAAAAAAAAAAAAAAAAAAAATCACGAGCACCAGCACCGTCTCACATTTGTTTAACAATGTAACATTGAAAAAGGTCAAATTAACTAAGCTTAAAAGGAAGTGTTGTAAACAAACAAGTAAAATGTAGAAATTTCAAACCAGTTAGTAGTAAATATGCAAGTACTTGGCTGCTGAAAGTAAAGCCAGCTAAGTGTTAAAAAATAGACTTTTCTGATATACGCAGTAAATATTGCTTGAACATTTTCATCATAACAATATAAATAATGAATTCTTGCAATTAAACAACTCCGAAACATCCCTTTGGTACGGTAAGTGACTATAAAGTGACTACTCACTCCACACTTCAAAAACATATATATATGTGCACTTGCATGCTCTGAATGCAGAGTCTAATAACACATCTAACACTTTAATAAATGTCACATGATTTACCCTACGGAAGGCTAAAGGAAGGCTTAGAAAGGCTAAAACGTCCTACATTTTAGCTACAAAAAGGCTAAACGTTTTGGGTGCGTTTCAGATTTGGGATAAACATTTGGGAGTGTAGCAATCACTGACTGCCTGTGAAACGCTGTAATACTACAGTTAATTTTTTTTAACTAACTGCCTTGAATCAAAGAGAACACCACCACAGAGCGTTCTTTAAAGGGATAGTCCACCAAGAATGAAAAATCCATAATTTCTGCACAACACAAAAGAAGGTATTTTGAAGAAAGTTAACAAAGTGACCCCTGATTTCAACACAAACTAGAGCTGCATGATTCTGGATAAATAGATTTTTTGTTTAAAATAAAAACAGACAACTAGACAAAATAACATGTAATTTACTAGAGGTTCTGACAAAATGTTAATTGCTGTGGTTAATTTAAAAAATGTTTAATTAATTTGAATGAATTATTTTAAAAAAGAGGGGTTGGATGAATGATTCAGTGACTCGCTCATAAAGACTTCACTTGTTTCATTACTGGATGAATCAGTGTTTTTGAAAAGAGTCTTTTGAATGAATGATTCAATTACTAATATTTTTTTAACAGTTAAGGCCTTTGCACACTTGAGTCCGAAATTTTCGTATGCGTTTTTTCATATTCGTGATCCTAAAAATTTGTCACGCACAGAGACCTTGCACACTGAGTCCGATGCGTATTAATGAATCCGTTGCGAAAAAATTCGCAAAATAATACAAAATGAAGTCTTCAAGCAGCGAGCATGATTTAGTTGTCCTCTCTCTTCTTAAAAAGACAAAAAGAAAGAGGAAATATTGGGTACATCCAATCCTGAGATTGCATAGAGAGAGAGAGGAAGGAGAGTTCCACCTCATCAAGGAGCTGCGTGATTATCCCGAGCGTTTCAAAGTTTACTTCAGGATGTCACACTCTATCTTTATATTCTGTCTCTTTCCGCACTTTGTTTGTTATACAGTGCTACTGCTTAGTGCTGTAGACGACGTGGATCAACTTGTCAGATGGCATTGGGGATTTTGGCGTTCGCGTACGGTGGCTCTGAATGGTCAAAACGTCTCTCAAAATGTGTGGCACGAATGCGAAAAACGCAGAAAATCCAACCTGATCCGAATTTTTTTATGACGGACTTTCGGAGGCAGTGTGTAAACGTGATTGACACAATGTGAGGTCGTATTTATTTTTTAACGTGCGAACATTTTCGACGCGAATTTCGGACTCAGTGTGCAAAGGCCTTTACTTGTCACCACCTACTGGTGTATCGATGTAATTGATACAATCTTTATTTGAAGCACTGGATCACTACTGTGGACATCAGTGTTTATATCCGAACTATAAACTTTAATCCCAGCACTTCTGTGATAATTTGAATGATACTGTGTGGATTAAAAAAAAACTGTTTCATACCTATACATGACAACTGCTCTCTCTGGCTCAGCGGCAGCACCAACGCAGATCTGAATGTTCCACTGTGATCAAACTTTTCAAAAGTTTAATAGACAGTCGAATTGTTGTCATTTAGGAATAAGATTGTTTGGGTGTTTGAACTGAGATTGTGATCTTTTTACGTGTACTTCATAATTATCATGCAGCTCTAGACATTTCTCAAAATATCTTTTTTTATGTTCTACAGAAGAAAAAAAAAAAAAAAAAAAAAAAAACCCAATCATACAGGTTTGGACTAAATGACAGAATTTTTAAATACATTCCATGGCGTCCCACATGAGGAAAAGCACAGAAACATATATATAGTGGTCAGTTCGGTCACAAGTCATCCTCCATGTTCACACTACTCTCGTTGCTGGTCTTGGGAGCTCCGGGGGACATCGGGGAAAAGAGCACATCTGAAGACCTGATGGTGGGCATCGTGCAGCCGTCATCCATAAGAATGTCACTAAGACCCACTTCAGAGTAAAGATCAGAGGCCGTAGAGTCGTCCAGCTCCGCAAAGCTAAACGTATCCAGATCGAGAGGGCCGGTTACTGCCGCAGCAGCCGGGGAGACGGAGGGAGGTATTGTGAGGAAGGGAGAGGGGGAAGTCTGTGCCATGGCAGCATCCATGTTGAGGTGACTCGGAGGTTGGCATTCCCCAGGGCCGGACTGCATGGACTGGTTTGCTTGTAGTATCTGTTGCTGAAGGAAGGAAGCGTCTGTGCCCAGGCCTGGAGAGACAGCAGTGTTGAGGCCATGGTGACGAGCTTGCATCTCTAATTCCTGTGTGCAACAAACAGCAGGGGGTGTCGGAGTCCATCTTTTCACAGGTTTTAACATATCAATAAATAACTGGAGCAAGTTAAGTGTTAAATGGGAATTTTTTTTTTTTTTCATGTTTTGGTACAGACGGGAAAGCTAACGTTTCATATACCTGTATGCGGAGCAGAAGGGCCTGGTTGGATTGTTCCAGTTTCTTCTGCCTCATCTCAATCTCTTTGGCCCTCTGTTGCTCTTTCTGAAGTTTTCTTATATAATCAACAGAAGCCTTCAAAATGGTTCCCTTGTTCCAACGCATCTCCCTGCCATTTCAACCAGAAAGGAGGAAAATATTAGGCATGTACACTAGTCTAAAATAAAATTATATTATACAGAATCTCACAGAAGTGAGTACACCCCTCACATTTTTGTAAATATATCTTTTCATGTGACAACACTGAAGAAATGACACTTTGCTACAATGTAAAGTAGTGAGTGTACAGCTTGTATAACAGTGTAAATTTGCTGTCCCCTCAAAATAACTCAACACACAGCCATTAATGTCTAAACCGCTGGCCACAAAAGTGAGTACACCCCTAAGTGAAAATGTCCAAATTGGGCCCAATTAGCCATTTTCTCTCCCCGGTGTCATGTGACTCGTTAGTGTTACAAGGTCTCGGGTGTGAATGGGGAGCAGGTGTGTTAAATTTGGTGTTATCGCTCTCACTCTCTCATACTGGTCACTGGAAGTTCAACATGGCACCTCATGGCAAAGAACTCTCTGAGGATCTGAAAAAGAGAATTGTTGCTCTACATAAAGATGGCGTAGGCTATAAGAAGATTGCCAAGACCCTGAAACTGAGCTGCAGCACGGTGGCCAAGACCATACAGCGGTTTAACAGGACAGGTTCCACTCAGAACAGGCCTCGCCATGGTCGACCAAAGAAGTTGAGTGCACTTGCTCAGCGTCATATCCAGAGGTTGTGTTTGGGAAATAGACGTATGAGTGCTGCCAGCATTGCTGCAGAGGTTGAAGGGGTGGGGGGTCAGCCTGTCAGAGCTCAGACCATACGCCGCACACTGCATCAAATTGGTCTGCATGGCTGTCGTCCCAGAAGGAAGCCTCTTCTAAAGATGATGCACAAGAAAGCCCGCAAACAGTTTGCTGAAGACAAGCAGACTAAGGACATGGATTACTGAAACCATGCCCTATGGTCTGATGAGACCAAGATAAATTTATTTGGTTCAGATGGTGTCAGCATGGTCTCTAACATCCACCAGCTCTGTGATGTCATCATGGAGGAGTGGAAGAGGACTCCAGTGGCAACCTGTGAAGCTCTGGTGAACTCCATGCCCAAGAGGGTTAAGGCAGTGCTGGAAAATAATGGTGGCCACACAAAATATTGACACTTTGGGCCCAATTTGGACATTTTCACTTAGGGGTGTACTCACTTTTGTGGCCAGCGGTTTAGGCATTAATGGCTGTGTGTTGAGTTATTTTGAGGGGACAGCAAATTTACACTGTTATACAAGCTGTACACTCACTACTTTACATTGTAGCAAAGTGTCATTTCTTCAGTGTTGTTACATGAAAAGATATAATAAAATATTTACAAAAATGTGAGGGGTGTACTCACTTCTGTGAGATACTGTATATGTGTACACATGTGCATGTATGTATATAGCAGTGGTTCAACTACTGACAATTTAAAATAACTTAATCAAGAAGAGTCTGATCACAGGCTTTAAAATTTGAGTTTTGGTATTTATAATTGTTTTCAAAACTAATTTCAAGCCTGAGCCTTTAGAGCAAAAGGTTTTTAATATCATTACAAAAATAAAATCAGCCAAGTGTGTCCAAAACATTTCACTGGTATTGTATGTTTTTTTGTTATACTATGTGTGCTTTCTTTAAAAAATAAAAAAAGTGCTGCAAAGCTTAAAGTTCCAAGGAAAGAAACTTACGGATCACTGGATTTGGGTATCAGAGCCCCTAATTCCTTTATTCTGTCATTTATGTTAAATCTTCTCCGCCTTTCAACTACACAAAGCAAAACACAGATTGACTCATTTAAAGACACAGTAAACAAACAATATACTACTGAAGCATGTGTATTTTAAACTCACTGAGATTGTGATTATCTTTTTTCTGCCTCTCCTTCATGAGGGCTCTGGTATCTGTGTCTGAAAATAAACAGCTATTATGACTACCAAACAATAGTGTAGATACATAACACAACAAACAGTTAAAAACCAATGGAAAGTCTGAGTAAAACATTACCAGAAAATTCCCTTTTGATGTTGGGCAGTTCTGCTGGACAGGAATTGCTGACGGTGATGGTGGGGGTCGTCATGCCAGGACTGCTGTAGACATCCAGAAGGGTGCCTGGTAGCTAAGACAACAACAGAGAAGAGAAATTAAGGAAGTAGGAAATGTATTGTAGTAATATTGTGTTTACATCAGCCTAAAACACATTAAAATCAAATTTTAAGAACATGATATAAATTAACTCTACAAAAAACATTGACGTGCTATAATTAACTGTGGGAAAATCTTGCCATTTTATTATTCATAGTAAATGTAGTGCTAGAATTCACTATGTGACTATGTTATTACATCCAAATTAAATTACTGAACTGTTCAAATTATTTACAAATAGATGCAAAAAACAACTTGCACACAAATCAATTATTATAATCAACATTAATTATTAATCAAAATAATTTTATATAATTTATTTTGCAATTTTATTCTGATATGAATTTCCCTTATATTATAATGAAATATATATAATAATAATTTAATAAGAAATTATAATAAAAATATATTTTTCAAAACAGATTTCTTTAAGAATAAAGGCTAACAAATTCAAGATTAAGATGTTACCTTTCTTTTTCTTTCATGCTCCTGCAATAAAACTAAAATCCTCATTTTACATCTATTCACTTTTTACTCTTTCCTCCAGAAAAAATAAAGGTAAATCCTTTGCCAGTTGTTTCCAGAGTTCTTTCTATCCCGTGCCATGCTCTGTACAGTCCGTTCAGTCCTTTTTGTGCCCTCCCTGACAATTCCTGCCTGGCAGGTGTTAGTAAAGTGTCAGAAGTGAATGTTTATGTCGATTGCTGAGGTGCATCCCCATTTATCGCCTCCCTCATAAGTGCAGTGGTTAGCACTCACTCTTAAAAGGGGTGGAGACATTTACATTCAGGAAATGATCTCTCCGTAAGCTTTCAGAATGGCTTGTGGCGGTTTACCACAAATATAGCTGGGGTTCAAAGAGGCTTTTATTCAGAACATTGCCGTAATGTTATGGATGTGTTCATTAATAATGGAGATCATCGCTCAGCTTACCGTGTTCGGGAGTTGTAGGCCAGAATCTATCAGGGACATGATGTCATCATTGAAGCTGGACTCAAGGCTGATGATGTCGTCGATTACATCATCCATCTGAGGGGATGCAATTAAGGCTCAGAATGAGTGCGCTCTTATAAAAAGTATTGTATATCTAATCGCTTTACACAACAAAGTGGGTTATAAACAAGTATGTATTTAGGGAACCAATAAACTATATTCTTAACAAGACAATTGTCATGAGTGTGTTTTATGGGTGATCCAAAGCAGAAGTTCTGTATGGTGTGAAAGAGGGGTACAGATATAATTAAGCTGCTGGTGTGATATTTTGCAGTACAATGTGACAAAACTAGTGAGAGGGCAAGCTGAACAAAGAAAGATAAGCATGTTCACTTACTGGCACATGTCAAGACAGTGGCACACAGTAAAAACAATGTATTTACAATGTATTTGAAGGTGTCCTTGTTACAGTGTAATTATATTATACTTAAGTACTATGTAATATGTATTTACAACATGTACTTACTATAGAGTTAAGATTAGGGTTTGCTTCAGGGCTAGTAAAATGTAATTATGCATAATTGCTGTTTTGGTTAATTAAGTTAATTAACTACTTTAAGTGACAATGTAAAATACTTCTGAAGCATTTATTAATCTTAGTTAATGTTAGTTTCATCATTTACTATAACATTATAAACTAAAACTTGTATCTGTTAATATTATTTAATGGAGCTGAAATGAACTAACAATGAACAGTATTTTTTAACTAATATTAAAGGGTTAGTTCACACCAAAATGAGAATTACTCACCCTCATTTTGTTCCAAACCCATAAGACTAGTCCAAATTTTCTGAAGAGACTCGATCACTTTTTTTGATGAATAGATTTAATTTAGGCTTTTACTCGGATGCAAGCATCGATCAGTGAACATAAGCAGAAGCTCAACCGAACCTGAATAACATACAAGAACAAACCTCTTCCGGAAACTCAAACGTGCTTCGCAACACACGAGAATGAACCTCATTGGTTACGCAGCACGTTTGAGCTTCTGGAAGAGGTTTGTTCTTGTGTGTTATTCAGGTTCGGTTGAGCTTCTGCTTATGTTTGGTGATCAATGTTTACATGTGAATAAAAGCCTAAATTAAATCTATTCATCGAGATTAACGATCTCTTTATGAACTTTTTAAAGTGTCAAAGTGGTTGTTATAGAGGGACAGACATCTCTCAGATTTCATCAAAAAGATTGGGTGAGTAATTAATGACTGAATTTTCATTTTGGGGTGAACTAACTCTTTAAATAATGGGACCTTGCTGTAAAGTGTTACCTCTGTTTTATATGCTGTTAAAGGGATAGTTCATCCAAAAATGAAAATTCTATCATCATTTACTCACCCTCAAGTTGTTCAAAATCTGTATAATTTTCTTTGTTCTGTTGAACACAAAGGAAAATATTTTGAAGAATGTGTTAAACTGAACAGTTTTGGGGCACCATTGACTTCCATAGTAGTTTTTTTCCTAATTTGGAAGTCAATGGTGCCCCAAAGTGGCCTGGTTACAAACTTTCTTCAAAATATCTTCCTTTGTGTTCAACAGAACAAAGAAATGTATACAGATTTTGAACAACTTGAGGGTGAGTAAATGATGACAGAATTTTCATTTTTGGGTGAACTATCCCTTTAAGAAGACAATTCATATTTCAGCATAAACCAGTAGAAAAGGAGTGTTTATTAAAAAGTTCTTTAACAAAAACAGGGGAATAAAAATAACATTTTGATCAAAAGCCTTCTTTAGTATAAATCAGTAACCATAAAACATAAATTAGCGTTTCTCGGCAGGTGGGCAGATTATTGGGCATGGTTTTGTAGGTTTGCAGACAGCAGTAAAAATGTGGAATATGCATAATAAAATTAAACTATGCAACATTTAATTGTGCATTTTAAGACTTAGCAACTTCTACATCTGAATGAGATGATCAGTATATTAACATTGCATATGTCAGTGTATATTTAGATATAAATAAATATATCATTATATGTTTAGATGTGCTTTACCTCTTCTTTGTTGGAGCCCAGGTTAAGATGTGCCATTGGGCTATTGGGAGCACTGCTTGCAGAAGGGACCCTCTCTGGAGCAGAGCTTGACTGCGGAACGGGGGATACACCAAGAGTTTGTGTGGCAACTTTATTGCCTAACGTGGTGGACAGGTACTGCTTCACTTGCTGCCTCTGAGCCTGCTGGATGTGGTATTTAGTTGGGTTTTCAAGATGGGTTTGCACCTACAGCAAAGTAAAAACACTGGATCAGCGGTCATGTAAAGACGCGAGTGACATTTCATGCTCTATGTTACGTTGCTGTCCATGAATTAGTGAAAAATGTACACTTTTAAATAAAAAAAAAGGGAACTCACACTTATGCTGAGTCTACATTTTATGCATGTAACATCAAACCTAAATTTTAGTGGAGTTGTCTACACTGAAGACTCCCACTGCAGAATGCCTTAGTTTTTAAACTGTCTGTCATATTTATAAATCAATTTGTTATAAATCAATTTGTTATAAATATATATATATATATATATATATATATATATATATATATATATATATATATATATATATATATATATACACACACACACACACACACTTGTTGTATATTTCAGTTCAACCAATTACATTAATTACTCACCCTCATGTCGTTTAAACAGTTTTTTTTTTTGGGCCAAGCTTTCAGCTAATTGTGTCATGGTTACTAGACATGTAGACAGCAGTTAGGATGCTACTTGAGTATGCAGTTGTAGTAGTAGAAAGAAATAAAGTAGTTTTTCAAATAAGAGATTTCTAAGTCTCATAAGAAGATCCGACCCACCTTCAGAACCTCCACCGGTACTTGAGCTGGAGGAGGGCGGGCAGCCATGGGTGGCATCGTGACGGAGATGGCGGGAGTGGAATCTGTTGGGCGGAGCTGAGCGACAGACGCCTGCTGCTGTGCCTCCCTTCTCTCCTGTTCCTGCGCCTGCTCCCGCATCAGCTGTTGCCGTAGCAACACTCGGGATGACATGGCTATGCTGGTTCCACGGGTCAAGTATGAGAAGAATTAACAAGCTGCAATTGTAAAAGCATCAAGAAAGTTAGTAATAATTCTACAGGATCAGCAGTATAAAAGGAAATAACTGGGATGATCACTTCTCTTTTTGGACAATGAAGATTTGAGGAACAGGGAAATTTAACTGATCTGAGTCAAATTTTTTTTTAAAAATTTTCTAAAAATTTAATACTCTACCAAAGCACAATAGGCAAACAAATTAAATTATATATATATATATATATATATATATGTTTAATTTGTATGTATATGTATATATATATATATATATATATATATATATATATATAAATGACAGAGACAAGTGAAATATATTCTAATTTACAAGAAAACACGTGTCTGACCAAACTACTGCTTAAAATTTAAGATGAATCTGTAATATCTCATATGATTGAAATGAACCATACCGAATTTACCAGTTGACAGCTAACCAAAATACTATTTTTTAGCATTTGTCTTTAAGGCTGTCCCTTTAAATACTAACAAAACATCAGGCAGAAACATTAATCTGAATGTATTCCTGTAGCTATAAATGGACAAAAACACTTTCAATAATGTTTGTGCAGTTAGCTCTACTGTGAGTTATGTAATAGTTTGCTATTGGTCGGGATTAGCCGAAGTTGAGCACGTTCGTTAACGTAAACCGAATTAACTTGTCTATTAGTTACTTACACCAGTAAGCAAATGTAACTGCATATGACTATCCCTAAAGCGAAATTAACAAGGCCGGAATAGTGGTTTTTGGCACCATCCAGCTGTTAGCGCTAGGCTAACTAGCTAGCTAGTTGATATGTCATCCAACGTCAAACTGGCACGTTGCCTGTATTTAACTTCATCAACTTCCATTCACGCATAATTATTTGAGATTAACACGGCTTATACGTACGTGTGAAATCGTCAAGGGATGAAAATAAAGTTAGTTGAGTTACCTGGTTGGCGTTAGCAGAAGTAAAGCGAGTTTGCTGGAAGAATCGCCATTACTCGCATGAGGATTTCCTTGTTTTGGATTGATTGAGACCCATCTCTCCCCATCACACTCAACCATGTTATTGTTTGTTACTGTTGTTAACTAAAACTAAATCTATCAATTATAGTTGTCGTTAATTAAAATAAAGCTGAAATAAAATACAATATATTATTTCATAAAAACTTAATTTATTAGATTAGAAAATTAGAAGAAAAAAAAAAATTATTTTAAGATGACCTACTAAAATTATTAAAACTAAATTTGAAATAAAATAAATTAACACTAAAAGACAAAAAACAACTAATAAAAATGACAAACAAAAATTACTAAAAATAAAAATAAACTGAAAATATAAAAATAAAAGTTCATTCAAAATATTAATAAAAGCTGTTATACACTACCGGTCAAAAGTTTGGAAACATTACTATTTTTAATGTTTTTGAACGAAGTCTCTTATGCTCATTAAGGCTGCATTTATTTCATAATAAATACAGAAAAAACAATAATATTGTGAAATATTATTGCAATTTAAAATAAAGGTTTTCTATTTTAATATACTTTAAAATATAATTTATTTCTGTGATGCAAAGCTGAATTGTCAGCATCATTACTCCAGTCTTCAGTGTCACATGATCCTTCAGAAATCATTCTAATATGCTGATTTATTATCAATGTTGGAAACAGTTGTGCTGCTTAATATTATTTTATAACCTGTGATACTTTTTCAGGATTCTTTGATGAATAAAAAGTTAAAAAATATCAGCATTTATTTAAAATAGAAATCTTTTGTAACAATACACACTACCGTTCAAAAGTTTGGGGTCAGTAATTTTTTTTCTTTCTTTTTTTTGAAAGAAATTAATACTTTTATTCAGCACGGATGTGTTAAATTGATAAAAAGTGATAGTAAAGATTTATATTGTTAGAAAAGATTTATATTTTGAATAAATGCTGTTCTTTTTAACCTTTTATTCATCAATGAATCCTGAAAAAAGTATCACAGGTTCCAAAAAAATATTAAGCAGCACAACTGTTTCCAACATGGATAATAACTGAGTATCAAATCAGCATATTACAATGATTTCTGAAGGATCATGTGACACTGAAGACTGGAGTAATGATGCTGAAAATTCAGCTTTGCATCACAGAAATAAATTATATTTTAAAGTATATTAAAATAGAAAACAATCATTTTAAATTGTAATAATATTTCACAATATTAATAAAGATGACTTGACTTTGGGAACATTGTCATGGTGAATGAAAATGTGTGATTTTCTGATTTATGAGTAAAAAGAAGGTCAATAATAGCCACAGAGTTCTACTTGAGTCATTCTTCTCAGTCAGAGAAAAGATGATTTATTTTAATATTTTAAATGGTAGATCATTTAAATATACAAGTATGTTAGTATTTCTAACAGCAGGTGAAAGTAAAACGAACTCCCTGAGCATCTTGGTTTAATGCTCGTCGCATCAGCTGTCAGAGAAGGAGAAATTCAAAGCTGAGGTAAGAGAATCTGAAAGTTTGGTGCCGAGTTTATCTATGAAAGAAGAAAAAAGGAGAAGTGATGTTAATACAGAGTTTTAAAGCAGTGTGCTTGGCTTGTAATACATGTAAAACAAACTGTTCAAAACTTAATTTGCATGGGGATCACACATGGATGAATTTACTGCAAACAAAGAGGGTCTTACCAGCTCTCTTTTGCTGCTTCTTTCTTTTTTTGTTAGCAGCCAGGAGGGCCTGACCTTGTAGGAGTGGGTCAACATCCAGGATGTCTTTTAGGTCCACTGGCTTTGGGCCTACAGCTTCAATTGAACCACTGCTTTTTGTCTTGGGAACTTTGAGCTCAACAGTCATTGGTCCAAACTTAGAAGAATTATAATTAAAAGTCAAAAATGAGAGGCGAGTCTTAAAACGCACCATAACAAACCGCCACCAAACTAACCTTTGTGCACTGAATGATTAATATAGGTGGATGTAAAATTATCTTGAATGAAGAACTGAACCATGTAATGGATGTACCTCTGTGTCCTCATCTGCATCCATTGATTCAACCGTGTCTTGAAGTTCAGGCTCTTCTGATGGTTCGTCCATTTGCAGTTCTGCTAGATCTTCCCCTTGACCTCCTTGTGTCAATCCAGATGTAGCAATACAGAACCCCATCTGTGCATCAGATGTGCCACACTCTAAATTGTACAAGAATATAATGAAAAATGTGTGTAGGTAATGTGTGGTTACAAAACGTTTGAAAATATGTTATAGATAATATGTGTAGATAGAGTTACCAGCCAGTGCTTCCAGATTGCCCTTCTCCAGTTCATCCCAGTCAAACGCTTTGCCCATCTCAGCTACAATCTCAGCACTGACATGCGTGGGCAGTGTGTGTGTCTCAGGAGGATGTGTGAAGTAGCTGATACGACCCCTTTACAAGAGAGAGAGGTAATTTTAGGGTGTTTTAGGGTGTTTACATGACAACGATGTACCAAAAATGGGAACATTTTTCCTTTGCTTTTTTCACATACAGCTGACAATATTGTCAAAATCCCTGTTCACAAGGATCCACAAATGCCAGGCCAGTAGTTGGCGATGTCACTTTTTATTCAAAATAAGTACCTACTCAAGAGAGTGTGTGATTTTTGGACACAGCCATGGAGACAATAATGGTATAGTTTTCAAAAACGTGCATTTTGAAACCCGATTTCAAAAGCCGCCAAAGTGCCGTTGTCGTATAAATGGCCAAAATGCATAAAATGTTTTTGTGAAAAATGGTGTTGTGTAAATGGCCTCTTAGATTCAAAGCCTAAATCTTTGTCTGCCTTACAAACACTGCAAATCTAATTAATGTTAATGTGCTTTTTAATTACTTTTATGATGTTTTATTAACTTTTTAAAGCTTAAAAGCGGATGAGAGAATATTAAAAACATCTTTATTTGTGTTTCAAATATGGACAAAGTACTATCGATCTGAATCGACATGAGGGTGAGTAGATGATGACAATTTTCTAAATATGTTCACTTAATTTCACATTTTCTTATGTACATCAAGTTGAACCTTAAAGGGATTGTGTTTCCAACCTGTTTTGACATAAAAGATGATATTTAGAAAAATGTCTCAGTGTTTTTTGACCATAAAATTAAAGCCAATGAGGGTTCAATGTTGTTTTGGACCCCATTCACTTTCATTGCATGTGCAAAAACAGTTGAAACATTCTTATAATTTTTTTTTTTTTCTTCCACAGAAGACAGGTGAACAAGGTGAGTAAATGACAAAATTTAAATTTTTTGGTAAACAATTCCTTTAAAGGTCAACACGTAATTGACGTTAAAGTCACTGGGACTATAACCTCACCCTGTCCAATCCATAAGAACACTCTTGGCAGCTTTGTCGGAGTCAGGAAGCCCACCTTTCTTCAGCTTGCCTTGACGACGGGCAAGTAAGGCCAGGAAATCATGTGCTGTCTGGAAGTCTGGAATTCCATAATGATCCATAATCTACACAAGAAAGATAAAAAAAACAACTGGATCTCAATCCAATATTCCAAATTTAATTAAACTAAAGTTCCGGAAATATGAGTTGCTACCTGTTTTTTATTGCAGCGCCTCAATATGGCTTCAACAGGTGGAACTGGGTCCACCAGCTGCTCAATCTTCACACAGTTCCGAAGGATCATGGCAGCATCGCTGGTTGAGGTTGCCATTACAATACCAGGGCAATCTAAAAGTTTGATATGTTTGTCTAGATGGACCTCCTGTAAACACCTGAAAAACAGATTGATTTGAGGGAAAGGCAGCTGATGATTTGAATGAGAGAAAAATTGACTTTATATTTACAAAAAAATATTGACAAAACGTATTAACATACTTAGTAACTCCAGGTGTAGCTCCAACATTACATGCACGAGCACGCTTCAAGCTGTTAATTAAACTGCTTTTCCCCACGTTCGGAAAACCTGAAACATTTCGTTAACTTTTATAGACCTCATTTATGAAATAAAAAAAAAAAAATGTAGCAGTCATATAGTTGTGCAAAAAAAACTTACCAACTACTCCTACAGTTATGGCAGTCTTTATATCTAGGTTGCGGCAGTAGTTCCTAATAGCTTCATTAGACAATCCGCCCCGACACATGCACTGCTTTCCAGCAGCTCTTGAGTAGCCTGGGTCACAGGCACACGACTGCGTTTCTGTGAACACCAGACAAAAAATGTTACTGTAACAATATATAATTTGTGTGTAAATAGGTCACAGTAAAAAAACCCTGATTTGCTGTGTCCGATAATAAAATGCATCTCTATTCATAGTTTTCATGTGATGTCACACTCTTATAGGATTGCGCACCTGGAGAGCAAAACAAGACTTGCCAGTCATTTTTACCAGGTTTGTACTAAGTACTAATGTAGTAAGACAGTGATATTAAAAGACCAAATTCAATATACACTTGTATATTGTATACATGATGCATACTATGTACAGGCAAGCAGATGAACCCAGAATTTAAAACACAACATGCAGTTTTTCGTTAAACATGTTTCCATAGCACCATTTATCACGTTGCGTTTACATTCTGGGCTCATCTGCTCAGATGTATGTAGTATGTATCATCAATAAGGTGTATACTGAATTTGATCATTTAATATCACTGTTTAGTACATTAAGACACTTTAAGCGTTTTTCACATTAAAGCTGCAGTCCGTAAGTTTTGCCTCTTTGTCGCCATCTCTGTTTGAAACCTGCAATTGCAGTTATTTGCGTAATTATTATCTTTACGTTGGTTGTGCATCGGCACGGCTCCTCAGCGCGGATTAATCTAATGTTTGCCGTCAGTCACCGCACCGGTGTGGATACTGTACTTCGGAATCACAGATTTTACGCCTTTGAAGTATGAGCAAAATAAGAATTTTCACCGGAAAATGTCATCTGAACATGTCTGCCACTTTTGTTCTGACCAACTGAGAAAAAAAGCATTACAATAAATCACGCTACCAATGGTGATTAAATCTAATGATCTCTCGGGATCAACGTGCAAATTATTATTATTGTTATTCTTTGTTCTCAAATTGTTAATGTTAACAGCATTGCGTGACTATGTGTATTTAGTGTGTATTAGCGTTACCTGTAGATTTCAATTTCTGTAGCCACAAGTCTTTTGCTTTTGACTACGGGTTAATCTCCAGTTGTCACTGATGATTGTCATTTGGACCTTTCTGGATTACAATCCACCATCAAAATGATAGGTTTAATTATTGCAGCTACTGTGAGAAAAGACTATAAATGATCCATCACCTGCAGCATCATCCACATGACATATAGCCTACTAGCTGGGACAACTTCTTTATGTAAACAGACGTGACGTAATGACGCAAAGACAAATGGCTGCATGCTCGAATTTCCCGCGGAAACCCACCAGTACCATTTGAATTAGAAAACATTATTACAAGCTTACTGTTGTGAATCAGGCTAAGGAGATAGTTTTGAACATTGGCTGGTTATGTACTTGCGCAAAAATTGATTTTGGATAATTTTTTACCAATTTAAATACTGCAGCAGGTGCTGTATATGGATCACAAGTGCATTTTGTTCACATATTTTTGTTTCTTCTTTTGTGAGGTGATCTAAATATTCATGGCTTGAAACAGATGGAAATTTTGGCAGGCCTGTGCTGCAGTTCTATGGATGTTTTGCCCTCCAGGTTTCCATGCCAGTCATGTGATTGAAAACTATGAATTGTAGGTCTCACCAAATTTTTGTTCTGCTGCTGAGTGGAGGATTTGAAAGCAACAGTAGGAAACTCATTGCGAAGATACTTGATCCATTTTTCCACAATATCCTTGGACACCAAATCTTGAGGTGGACAAAGACAAGAAAAAAAAAAAGTTTTCCATCTATTGCAGAATGAAGTTTTCAATTGGACATGCAAAAGTTCTCTCTTACCAATTTTATTTAGAACGAGTACAATTTTCTTGTTGGTTCCACTTTGAACAACAGCCTGTTCAACCTGTGGACAGCGGCAGCCTAAGGGGTCTCTGGCATCCAGAACCTCTAAAATTACATCTGCTGCCTCAATTACCTTATGTAAAAAGAAATAAATTGTCATTAAGAATTGTCCAATTGAAGTTAATCTTTAAGGGGAAGTATAATGGGTTATTAAAACCGGAAATAGTACCTTTTTAAATTCTCTGCAGTATGCCTTTCTTGAGTTCTCGGTTTCAAAGTTAACATGCTTCTCTAGGTTTTGCATTTGAATTTCCTGCATTCATTGCAACAATAAAGAGTTAAGACATAGGTGCAGATCTACAACAGTTAGCAACTGCAAAAAAAAGATCATTTATAGAGGTGTTACTGTGGTTGCACAAAATAGTGACATGGCTACTCTATAAAATGTAATTTACAAACATTTCAGGCTGTTCTATTTCAATTTACTGAAACATTTATAATAAGAAGAAATGTTATATAAGATTTATATAACATTATAAGATACACTACCGGTCAAAAGTTTGGAAACATTACTATTTTTAATGTTTTTGAACGAAGTCTCTTATGCTCATTAAGGCTCCATTTATTTCATAATAAATACAGAAAAAAAAAAAATAATATTGTGAAATATTATTACAATTGAAAATTATGGTTTTCTATTTTAATATACTTAAAAATATAATTTATTTCTCTGATGCAAAGCTGAATTTTCAGCATCATTACTCCAGTCTTCAGTGTCACATGATCCTTCAGAAATCATTGTAATATGCTGATTTATTATCAATGTTGGAAACAGTTGTGCTGCTTAATATTATTTTATAACCTGTGATACTTTTTCAGGATTCTTTGATGAATAAAAAGTTAAAAAAATATCAGCATTTATTTAAAATAGAAATCTTTTGTAACAATATACACTACCGTTCAAAAGTTTGGGGTCAGTCATTTTTTATTTTTTATTTTTTTTGAAAGAAATGAATATTTTTATTCAGCACGGATGTGTTAAATTGAAAAAAAGTGATAGTAAAGATTTATATTTTGAATAAATGTTGTTCTTTTTAACCTTTTATTCATCAATGAATCCTGAAAAAAGTATCACAGGTTCCAAAAAAATATTAAGCAACACAACTGTTTTCAACATTGATAATAACTGAGTATCAAATCAGCATATTACAATGATTTCTGAAGGATCATGTGACACTGAAGACTGGAGTAATGATGCTGACAATTCAGCTTTGCATCACAGAAATAAATTATATTTTAAAGTATATTAAAATAGAAAACCATAATTTTAAATTGTAAAAATATTTCACAATATTATTGTTTTTTCTGTATTTATTATGAAATAAATGCAGCATTAATGAGCACAAGAGACTTCGTTCAAAAACATTAAAAATAGTAATGTTTCCAAACTTTTGACCGGTAGTGTATATAATGTTATATAAGTTATTTTAAATGTCACATTTCACAATATAGTATTTCAAATGTTCTGTATTTTTGATCAAATGAATGCTGCCTTGGTGAGCGTAGCTTTCATAAACATTAATAAAAAGAAAAAAAAGAAGAAAAAAAAAAAAGTTACTGACCCCAAACTTTTGTATGGTAGTGTATTTTAAAAACATTATGAATTTATTCTATTCTAGAGAAAGTCTAATACTTTGCAATCAATAGTAAAATGTCACACACACCAACCTTCTGTTCAAACTCTCTTTGTCGTGCCTGGATGTCTTTCTGGAAACTGTCCAGACTTCTCCTTTTCATCATCTCTTTATCTCTTGACAACCTCTGCCTCTCCTGTTGCTCCTCCAACTAGAAAACAATTGACAAAAATTGCACATTAGCATTTTTTGTGATACAAATGAACAGTAAATAACAGTAAACTTATATGTTACTCGGATCTGGAAACATGCAACATATTTAGAAAAGGATGTACAGATCCCTTCCTCACCCTCTGTTTTCGGAGTTCAGCTTGTCTCTGACTGTGTTCTTTGAAGCTGCGCACATTAGGTACGCCTGGGTCCTTCTTTCCTCCTTGAGACTGCTGCCCATCCTTGGACTTTAGAGAAGACAGTCAACATACACTGCCAGTCAAAGGCTGGGACACTGAAATGATGTTTCTCATGATCTTAAATTCCTCATAAAGTTGGCCCAAAATGTGCAGAGCTGTAATCTACTCAAAGAGTGGCACTTTGAAGAAGCTCAAATATAAGATACTTTTGATTTGTTCATCTTTTTGATTAACAACATAATTCCCATACTTCCATTATAGTGTTATTTCATAGTACTATATTAGAGATGTGTAAATAATAATAATGAATGAGTAGAAGGGTCCAAACATTTGACTGGCAGTGTTCCTTGCTCTGGTACACGTAAACATACAGTAAGCATGTCATCTTAACTTAAACAAAACTAAAGGCAACATTGATTTGACAGTAAGTTAGCATGCAGGCTACATTACTCACCTTTTTACTGCAAAACCCCAGCCGTTTCGCTCGCTTTTGCTCTGTAACATAGTAAAAGTAATTAAATAAAATGGCCATTATGTCAGCACTTTTTAAAGCTCTATAAATGACTAAAAGACTCAAATGTGCATATACTCACTTGCTTTGGACATAACTCCACGTGTGAATAGTTTGAAGTGTTAGTGTGAACACTGCGACTAACTCCAGGTTTTCAAAATAAAAGTCTATGTGAACCCGCAGCGTCCTGTACTGTGTATGGTGGCACAATGTGGCCACATTCTTAGTAGAAAACATGAATTTAGATATCGTTAAAACGAGACTTTAAACTGTAATTTATTGCGATTTGTCAAAACGCTTTGAATTCCATCCATAGTTAATGAGAAATGTTGAGAAAGCATTGAAAAATTGTATTGTCGAATAGAATAGAATAGAATAGAATAATCTTTTATGATTCACACTTATTATTCCTTCAAAATGACAAAACAGTAGCCTACATTCCATTTTACAAACATAGGTGTTTTATCAAACCCCCTCCCCGATTACCCACACATCAAATATGTGTCAGTCATAATTATATGTAGATTGCTAGAGTAAATCCACACACACACACACACACACACAAAAAAACCCCACAATTGAATAAAATAAATTTGCAAAACAAATAAATAAAAAATATAGCTGCGAGCAGCAATCATCGGGGTTCAAGCACTTTGAGGCCTTTAAGCACATGTGTAAAAATGTATTACATTTATATTTTATTATAGCATGTAAGCACTGGGATCATAGATGGAAATACCAATACAGGCAATTTAGTAAGGAAAGGCTTTTTGACAGTTAGAGGGCCACCTATTGCCTGATCTCCACCAATTTTTTTGGGGTGTGTCCTCAGAGTGTGCCCATACATATGCGTGTTAATTTTCGTGAAAATATCTCATTTCGTTTTGAAGTAATATATACTTATATATATATATTTTATATATATGAGAGCATAAAAAATGACCCATGAGAGACTTTGACTGGATTTTTTTGCCACTTCCTATCAAAATTTTGTCATTTGAGCATTTAAATTTTGTAAACCAACTTAGGTTCTGTGTTTCCTACGATGGTTTAGTCTCGATTGGACTAACGGATTAGAAGATATTCGCAAAAGTTTTTTAAGCGCTAAATCACAACGTTGCACAAACCATAAGGCAAAACCTGGCAAGTCCGGTATCGATGGACTCGGCAAGGTTTCAGGAGTCTAAACTCCCATGAAAATAAGTCAACCACACCCAGAGTTATATAAATTTTCAGCCAAAACCATTAAAAACATATGTTTTTAAAAGCTTTTTAACAGTTATAGCGCCACCAATGGTCCGATCTCCATAAAAGTTGGCATGCTTCTTTAGAGTCATATGCTGCATGCGCTCCCTTAATTCTGTGAAGTTCTGATTTTTCTTTTAGGATTTATAGGCTTTTGATCATTTTTAACCACGCCCATTTTCTAAATGACCCTGTTATAGTGACCCAAAGGGTAAAGTTCAACTTTTTTTGATAATTATTGATCTAGAGAGTCCAGAGAATTGTCCTGTGCTGGTTTTGGTCTAGCATGAGGAGATCTATCAAATGATATGCATATTGTGTGAATCTGTGAAACACCACGTGATTACTGAGGCATAAAACTCGTTAGCGCCAACTAGTGGCCGATTTCTTTCAAAATTCTTACAGACCTCTAGGACCATGAGTCGAACATGCCCACCAAGTTTCGTTCCGGTCGGCCTCCGATAACCTTGTCTAATAGGTGCTCAAACTTCATTGGCCGATGGCGGCCATGTTTTTTGAGATACGCCAATGTCCTCATACACCATCATTGGACCAAGACACTGCATGCCAAATTTCAAGTCGATCAGACAAATGGTTGTGTAGTTACAGCTGTTTTCATGGTTTTTTCAAGTTATAGCGCCACCTAGTGTCCAATCGACGCAGATCGAGCCCATACACACGGGAACCGAGTTTGGTGCAAATATCTCATTTCTTTCTCGAGTTATAGCCATTTTAGTAGAAGTGGCTCCGCCCACATCATATGTTTTGGCGCCCCTTAGTGACCGTGAACCAAAATTTTGACTTTTTTTTTTTGATAATTATTGATATTCAGAATCCAGGGAACATTTCTGCACTGGTTTGGTTCCGATCGGGTCAAAAACCTAGGACTAGTTCACAAAAGTAGGTTTATCAAAAAACCAAAAGGTTTTTTTTAAGGTCTGCCTTATTGCCAATCACTAAAAACAAAGTTCCTAAATTTTTGGTTTGATTTATTTTTTATTTGTTTGATTCTTTCTTGGTTAAAATGAGTATAAAAAGCTTTTCTATTAAAAAGGTGCATTATTTTCCATTTAGAAATTTATCTCACCATACAGTAACTGACTCAAATTGTTGTGCATGTAAATATCACAGCATGTGCTGACAACCTTACCCTGAATAAAGTCTATAGCTCAGACAAATACACATGCACATGAGCAATATGCCGAATCCACAACACAGTCACACAACCCCTCTACACTCACTCGAATGCCCTTATACAAATACACTCAACAGTGTTTTAACCTAATGAGCTCCGTCATATAAGCTTCCTAGCAAAAGTCGTGACTTTACTGGCCAGCCTAGGTGAAATCCTCTATCCGCTTGATGTGGAACAGAGCTTATTTGAGATTACAAGATGTTACCTGGCTTCATGTGCTCTGCATCTATCCTTTATAAAACCCTTGCAAGACACATTTTTGGAAATTCTATTGGATTTGCAAATCTTCAGGAAGCTTATAAGTGCAGTTATGTTTTAGTTATCCATTCTTGAAGACCATCATTAAAGTCTTTCGCTTTTATTTCTGTGCTCTTAGCTCATCTGCCCATCAACTTTACATGGATTTTCAGTGGTGCATTTTACAGTGGGCTTAAATAATCAAGATACTAAGATGGGGAAATAAACAATAACTGACTTCTACTTACAATTTGTGAACAGTGTCGATAATTGTAACTGAAAGTAAATACTTCAATGTTTCATTTTACTGCATGATTTATTTTCTTCAGAAAACAACGAAACAATATAACATAAAAATGTACTTTTACATTTGCAGATCCATCTACAAAACATAGCTCTTTGAAAAACAACAATAATTGTTTTTCATAATTACATTTTTCAGCATACTTCATAAAAGATTTGAGTGACATTCAAACAAGTTTGCCTTGCAAATTAATTAGATCATGCTAAATGATGTTCATTAATTTCCCAGGACAGTAAACAGTTTCTTTCAGAAGACTTTTAGCTACATATGTACAGTCAAGATTATTGCAACTTTAAAGGTGACCTATTATGCCCCATTTTACAAGATGTAATATAAGTCTCAGGTGTCCCCAGAATGTGTCTGTGAAGATTCAGCTCAAAATACCCCATGGATTTTTTCTTATTATACCATGTTTTAAATGCCTATTTTTGGGTGGGAGAAAAAATGTGCTGATTTGGTGTGTGTACCTTTAAATGCAAATGAGCTTGTGCTCCCCACCCCCAAGCTCGCGATTCCCATACACTGAGGCATAAACAATAGAGGAGAAGCTCACACAGCAAATATAACTCTCAAAATGGATCATTGTAAACTGTTTGTGATGCAGCATATCAGATCATGTAGGTATGGCATGTATTTTGTGGATGTTCGCTAACATTTGATTCTGAATGAGTTTGATAGCGTGCTGCACAGCTAACATGGATAAAGCTACACACTGCAGCGACGAGAATACTTTTTGTGTGCCAAAAATAACAAAATAGCGACTTTATTCCACAATATCTAGTGACGGGCGATTTCAGAACACTGCATCATGAAGCTTCGAATCTTACGAATCATTTGTTTCAGTTCAGTGGTTCAGAGCGCCAAAATCAAATGATTTCAGTAAACGAGGCTTCGTTACGTCGTAAGTGTTTTGAAACTTCAACAGTTCACGTGACTTTGGCAGTTTGATATGCACTCTGAACCACTGAATCGAAACAAATGATTCATAAGCTTCGAAGCTTCATGAAGCAGTGTTTTGAAATTGCCCATCACTAGATATTGTGGAATAAAGTCGTTATTTTGTTATTTTTGCCACACAAAAATATTCTCGTCGCTTTATAATATTAAGGTTGAACCACTGTAGTCACATGAACTGTTTTAAATATGTTTTTAGTAGCTTTCTGGGCATTGAAAAAGGGAGTGTTATTGCTGGCGATGCTAGGCCTCACTGAGTCATCAGATTTTATCAAAAATATCTTAATTGTGTTCCAGAGATGAACAAAGGTCTTATGGGTGTGGAACGACATGAGGGTGAGTAATAAATTACATAATATAATTTTTGGGTGAACTAACCCTTTAAACTAGGAAAAAGTCAGATTTTCATGATATGTCCCCTTTAAGTCTGTAAGTCCAGTTCTCCGAAACCCATTTCATCTTGTTCGATAGGAGCTATAAATGATATGAGGTTTATGCCGGAGCCACAGAAGACACTTCTGTTTTGGATGTGGACGCCTCAGATCCCTCATCAACTTTCTTTCCAAAGAGCTGCAGAATGCATATACGGAAATGAAAAAGCAAAGACAGTTTCTGATTGTTGACCTACCAAAAGTGGTTTAAAGTAACTAAAGAATAGGCCACCTACACATTTGAGTATGCCCATACAATGCAACATTACCTGTCGAACATGAAGACATAAATGATGGGGTTGTAAATGGTGGCGCTCTTGGCAAAGTAGGCAGGCATAGCCTGGGTTTGCAGCTGCAAATCAGGTGAAGGAAGCGTAAGGACCCCAGCAAAGGCAGAAAGCCAGGATCATGACAACCACCATTCTGGACACTTCCTTCTCAGATTTCTGCATGGACTCGGATTCTTTCTGCTGCTGGGTGACCTGCCAGAGACGATTGAAAACATGCTCAGTTTGCAAACGTGAAAGTGAAAAATTTCCCTTTAAAGATTTCTTAAAAGATTCCTCCAAATGCATCAGGGCCACAGGAGGTCTTCAGACCGTTAGGCCAATATCTTCAGAGCAAGAAAGATTTTCTTTATATTTGACAGAATCAATACAATAAAATACAATATTTCAACCCTTACCTGCTCCAGCCAAAGATGGGAGGTGCACACCAGACAGCAGCACAAACCCAGGAGAAGATGATGCATTTCCAAATGGTTTGCAGATGGCCATCCATCTCTCCCAAGTGATGACAGTCAAAGACCAGCGATACCTGTTGATTGTGTTGTTAGATGTCATTAAAAAACCGACAAAGTTTTGGTCCAAATAATTTTAATATTTATTTGCTTTCTTTGGCCAGTAACTTACCACATACAGACACAGTATAGTCCTCAAAAATACACATGGGATATCCAAAGATAAAGTAGCCAAAAATCTGGTTGATCACACTATTGGTGCTGGCCAACAGAGTCTCTGCAAGATCAGCTACAGCAAGGTTGACCAAAATCCAGTTGACAGAGTTTCCTGAATTTGACCATGGCCACCAGCACCAGGCCATTGATGAAGATCGAGGCGACGACCACGAAGAACATCCAGACTGTTGCGATGTTGTACACCCATCGAGAGGCAATGTGGTAGTTGGGTCCCTCAAAGGGATCTGTGAACAGATAAGACATTATTTTACAATTTTCCTCTTCTACTCATTCATAAAATACAGGACATGCAGCTGTGTTCTTGAAGATAAAATACACCTTGTGTTATTGCTGCTGGTATAGACGAAAACAGACTCTCTTGTTGAGTCGTCCCCTTGTTGTCTGGCAGCATTGGCTCTCTCTGCCATTTAGTAAACCCTGGAGATAAGAAAAATTGGAGATTTATTCACAATTACCCATTTTTATGTGACCAAAAAGAATAAATTTTGCAGTGGTTGTACCTGTCACAGGATTCTTCTCTCCCTGAGTTGGTGGTTGCCACTTATTTCTCCGTTTGTGGTTGAAATCGCAACCAACAAACTGGAAAACGGCATCAGAGGCATTTTATACCAGCACATCACCATAAAGATTATCCTTGAAACTTTCTGACGTGAAGCGAATTAAGGCTAGCTGGGAGGTACGGCTGTCTCGCATAACAGAAAGTGCCCCCAAATCTGCATGGAAGTATGGGCCTTAACTGCTGTTCATGACCTTACTCATACGGGATGAAAGCACACGTCCATGCAAACATTTGCACCCAAGCTCACAGGGGACACATGGATACTCAGAATCAAAAAGGTAAGACATCAATTTGAGGTTAATCTTCCTTAGATAAGCAGTGCTTTTAGTGTCACGTTCCAAGTGACTTTTAAGCTTTAAATCCTGTCTAGCACAACAAAACATATTTAATTGAAAGTTATTTTCCTTTAAGTGGATTTTGGGTGTCTTAGCGTTATCAGTGCAATTTCTTTCTTTGTACTTTCTATTAAGTGAAATCGTGTACAACATTGAAATTAGGGACATATTTTAAACAAGATAATGCATCCTTTTCACATTTCCAGAATGTGGAAGTAAACTATAGCAGGATAAATATCTGGAGAGGTACATGGGATACCATAGCAAATATTTTTTCCATTCCTATTTGCTTCAGTAACAAAAGATAAAATCGACTATTGCATTTCAAGATTGCAATAACATTTCCTATGTTAAAAGGGACCAGATCTTGACTATTTCAATTCCCGGCATATGGAGTCACACAATTAAATATTTTCAGAGACATGTGCATGTATAATGAAAGACGCTGAGAACAGAATATTTATTTTGCTGCTTTTTTTTATTTTCATCAAAGAAAAAAATATAACCATATTACATGCTGTACATGGGCAGGCATCTATCTATCAAACCTTTTTTTTTTTTTGTCATTTTTGTTTTCTTGCAAGATGGCTACAAAATTAAAATTACAGAGATATTATTACATTGCCACTGAACATCAAATCAGCAAAAATTGTACATTACAATGAGGCGATAACTTTTTGCTGTTAGTTAATCCATACTGAGTGTCACATTCCCAAAAATCAGTGCTATATATAGGCGCACAACCTTCTGAATTGTCAGTGGATAGAGTATCATGGACAAATGATTGTGTGACAAATGATTACCATAAAAACTGTAACATCATTCGGGTGGATCTTAAGCCACAGGGCCGTTGAGAAAGTATGTGTTAACACACAGTGCCATGCAACAAGGTATTCCCCATCGCTCCGAGGGAAATATCTGGAAGCAAAGTTGTTGAGATACGGTGAGGGTAAACAAGGAATATAAAAAGTCCCATTTTCATCTTTTTTTCCCATGTCTGACTCAAGATCTTTTCTCTGAGATCTGGTGCGCAATTTATGCAGGAGCCACAGAGGATACTTCTGTCTTGGATGTGGACACCTCAGACCCATCATCCACCTTCTTTCCAAAGAGCTGCATGATGCATACGCGGAACTGCAAAGAAAGAGAAATCAAGATTATTTTGCAAAGATTCATGTGAAGTTTTCCCATTTTGCTCAAGGTTTGAGCTTTGTTAAACAGCATTGACTTACTTGTCGGTTCATGAAGACATAAATGATGGGGTTGTAGATGGTGGCGCTCTTGGCAAAGTAGGCAGGCATGGCTGCTGCCAGGGGGTGGAAGGCATAGCCTGGGTTTGCAGCTGCAAAGCAGGCGAAGAACGTATAAGGACCCCAGCAAACACAGTAGGCCAGGATCATGACAACCACCATTCTGGACACTTCCTTCTCTGCCTTCTGTGTGGACTCAGAATCCTTCTGCTGCTGGGCGACCTGTTGGAAAGAAATGATAGATGCTTAGTGCCTTTTTAGAAACTGGAATAAACTTTTGAAAGCAGTCAAGAAGGCAACTTACAGCATGAATGGCCAAGTACACTGCCAAGTAGCAGAGAATGATGATGGCCAGAGGGATGATACAACAAGTGATCATTAGGACAATCATGAAGGACTGGACACCAGGGTCCTCGCTTCCACTGAAGACATCAGGGCCGCAGGAGGTCTTCAGACCGTGAGGCCAATATCTGAGAAATTAAAGATCCACATTTATGCTTGTGTGGAACATTTATGTTGGTCTAACCACCCAAATAATTCAATGCTTTTATGAGGAATCACTAAGATTAAAATGTACATAGCTGGCAAATGCCTTCATTACTTATTTATACTTTAATAAGTCATTTTACCTGCTCCAGCCAAAGATGGGAGGTGCACACCAGACAGCAGACCAAACCCAGGTGAAGATGATGCCACTAGCCGCCCATTTACCATCAAACTTGACATTTCCAAATGGTTTGCAGACAACCACCCATCTTTCCCAAGAGATGATAGTCAAAGACCACAGACCAGCGATACCTGTTGATTGTGTTGTTAGATATCATTAAAAACCAGACAAAGTTTCAATAATGTAAATATATATATATTGAACTTTGGTCTAATGTATTCATAATGATATCTTTGGGCAGTAACTTACCACATACAGATACAGTGTAGCCTTCAAAAATACACATGGGATGTCCGAGGATAAAGTAGCCGAAAACTTGGTTGATCACACTAATGGTGCTGGCCAACAGAGTCTCTGCTAGATCAGCTATAGCAAGGTTGACCAAGATCCAGTTGAGAGGGTGACGGAGCTTCTTAAATTTGGCCGTGGCCACCAGCACCAAGCCATTGGTGAAGGTCGAGGCGACGACCACGAAGAACATCCAGACTGTTGCTAGGTTGTAAACCCATCGAGGGGCAATGTGGTAGTTGGGTCCCTCAAAGGGATCTGGAAATGAGAAATAAAGAGCAGTAATATTATCATCTTGATCTTTTGCAACCAACTCTCATTATTCTGATGCTCCATATTTATCAGTCTGAAATTGTTACTTCTAGCCAAAATGCACAGAGAGCTCTAAGATCAGAAGATCACACATTTGAAGTTTAAGAATAATTTCCTGTCCTATTACTCTGCCACTATTGCGAAAGCCCACAAAGACTTTCAAATGGCTAACAGAATAGCTATGATTTAACAATTTCCTATAAACAATTTTTGTCAACCTATTCAATGCACAAAACCTCCATATTTAAACCTACTCAAATTACAATTAAAAAAAAAAACAGAAGAAATTTTAAAAACTCACCCCTGGTGTTATTGCTGTTAGTATATACGAACATTGTTTCTCTCGTTGTTTCATCTCCTTTTCGCCTGGCTGCGAATATCGCTTCTCCCCATTGCTCTGCCATTTTTGGGGGTTGTTGTATAGCCCAAACCTGTAGTTACTTAGCTGTTGTAAAGGTCTGGGCCTCTGTGCTTCTACTAACTTCTGTCTCTGGCCGACTCACACCGACAGACTTTGGGCACTTGTCAAAGTGCTTTTATACGCAAAAAAAGGAGGATGGGTGGAGAATTGTTGAGGTCAAAACAGGTATCAAGAGCAGAACAAAAACTCATTCATTAGGCTTACAGGAGGTCTAAGCTACTGTTCCTTCCTAGGATTGTTGAAGCCATCACAGGTAAACCAAAACACTGTGCAGTGACATTTGGCACGACCAAGCCAGTAGTGATTATAAGGTGACAGGGCTATTTGATGCTTTCTACGACGTTTTAAGTTTAGGTCACAGACCTCTTTGTGTTGTCCTTGACTGAAGCTTCACTGTCACTGTACAGCACACTTTCATTAAAGACGCATAACATCATTATTGCAAAAAAAAAAAAACATTGTCATTCTCTAATAATGAAAGCACCGGATTAGAGTGTTCTTGGTGCTCTGTACAACTTTTAGGGTTCCAAAAAAAAAAACAATAAGAAACATTCCATTCCAAATTTAAGTTTAAATGTAAATGTTTCTAAGGTTTCTGACTGAAATCATGCTAAAAAGATAAGATAGGATTCTACAGTAAGGATGATTCTATATAATCTGCCTATTGAAGGAGTAAAGAACTTTTTACATTATTGTAAATTGTAGATTGCATTATTTGGTACATTTGGTGCGTACTGCCCCAGTGACAGCTTTTGTACCTTTTTTCTGAGAGTGCGCACACACAAAACCTTTCATATTTCAAAACACCTAATTTGATAACAAAATGACTGAACAACTTCACTAAAGCATATATATAAGCCTTTATAAACATTTTCTCAATTATATCTATGTCACTGTAAACACCGTGCCATTCATATTCTCTCATGTCCATTTAAAACAAATGTTACACAGTTTCTATCATATGTTCGGTATGTGAAGGGTAACTGTAAGTCAGACATCTAGGTTAAAGTCCAAATCAGCTTATTGGGACAACTGGGGTACCCAGGTACCCTCCACGTGAGATCCTAATTAGTATTGACAAGGATGCAGCCCAAACCTTCCTAATCCCAATGGATTGATGGTTCAGTTTAGGGAAAGCAGGGTTTATCTGAAAATCTTGATGAGGTCAGTTTTAATCTCTCCCCGTTTCTGACGATAGGCATTTTCTTTTCTTTTTTTTCCAGCCATCGGCTTCTCCATCTATTGTGGCAAAGTGGAGCAAGAGGAAGTGAACACTAGGGTGTGAACAGACCAAACCAGGGCGAGGATGGAGCCAACACGAAGACGAGAGCAGTCTGTACATTTTTTTTTTCTATCAGTTGTTTCCTGTTCATTTTTAAAATGGCAAAGAATTGTACTGAGGTGTTTATCCAAAACAGGTATTTGTTCATTGTGATCTTTTACAGTTCCTTTTAAACTGAAAGCTAATCATAATAAATTGAAGTTTAATAGATTGCTGGAATTTGTATCTTCGCTTTGGTGGGATTAAGAATCAAGAGTCACTATAGTGTTGTTTGTTGCTATATCACTGTGTCAATCACAGATTTTCAGAGATGTAGTTGAAAAGGATGTTCTTCAGAAACAGATGGATCAGAAAGTATCATGGGGCAGCACTCAGTCAGTCCTATGTCTGGAATTCCGCTAGTTCTGAACTATTCGTGATTGGCAAAAGTTCACTACTAGCAGAACTCGGATATACAACTGAATTCTCAACGAAAGCTCAAGATAATAGTTTGGTCTCACACGGTCTGCCATTGGACAACCGCTATATTCACGGTATTTAGTACTGAACATTTACTGAACAATTTTTACATTTTCGAATGGAATTAATCCATATAATAGATGTTAATCTAACATGGGCAAAACTTTGCTTTCACTGCTCATTGTTTCTTTAACATCATTTGTGGTTTAATTTCTAAAGTTGATACTGTTCTTGAATTGATTGTGGTTGGCTAGTTTGGAAATGACAAAAGCTAATTTCATATTCTTTCTTTGCACTTTTATCTTGATTTGAAAGTGGTATTGGATGAAGTACGAGAAGAAGTTACGGTGAGTAAGCATGCATGCACAAATCAATGACGTAAGTAATGACATTTCTTCTGTATTCTGTAAAGAGACACTGCACTTAAATTCTCATTATTCATTTTTATTGAATTAAAAAATGTTATTTTCTTGTGCAGCAAATCAATGCAAAGCAGTTTTGCATAATAGATAGCCTAATACTCTGTTTGCTTTTCAGACCATCCCTCGATGTGTTACTTCATTACTCATGGGCTACGGACTTGATTACAATCAGATATATAAGATATTTCCTTGTTTTCATGCTTTAGTTGTTATAAAATGGTGTGCTCACCACATTTAAAACAGGAAGAAACAAGACTAATGTAATATAATATAAACTATTGTAATGTATGTCACAATTCTTGAACTGATAAATTTAACAACACAATTCTGTCTTTCTTTCTTTGCATTTATTGTACATTTTTAATCATAATAATGAACGTCTACTCATTCTACTTGTTCAGCAAGCCAAGACCAAGTTACACAAATTTTGACATTAAAAGCAAAAATTCCTATTGGGTCTATGTTTATTATTTACAATCATTGTAAGATTATTTTTCACTGCCAGCGGAGTGGTTCTCTCCGCAGGATGAGGTTACATTAAGAATGGGTTTATTTCTCTGGCGCGACAGAGGAGACCTGGGTGACCTGAGATGAAGAAGAAGTCTCATCATCCTCAGTATTCTTGCCACAGACCATCTTCATCATACAGGAACGGAACTGGGTTTTAAAAGAAATGAGTAGCACGATATGATTAGATAGTACTGTAGCCATGCGGGAACAAACTTCAACAATACAACTACAAATGTCCACAACACTATACCTGTTTGTTCATTAGGACATAGATGACAGGATTGTACACTGCAGAGCTTTTACTAAGGCAGGATGGTATGGTTGCCATTCTCAGGTCAAATGCTTCACCACGGTGGGAAACTACCCAGAGAGAAAAGGAAGCATATGGACCCCAGCATAACAAGAAGCCGAACACCATCACCACCACCATCTTTGTCACTTCCCTCTCTGCTTTCTGGGTCGAAGCTGAATCTGCTTGAGCTTTGGCTGCCTGGTAGAACAAACAAGAGATTTTAGAGCAAATGGCAACATGACCACAGTAACCCATTCATAGTCTCCATCTAGTGGACAGGGAAAAGTGCATCCCAATGTGGCAGAGCAATGAAACACATTTATCATTTATTTATGTAATAAATAAATAATAAATAAATAGTATTTTATCAGTTGTGTTAGGATTTGGAGCAAGTACGTAAAAATGTTAGTGTGAAGCTTACCTTCAAAAATAAAAAAGAAAAAAAGAAAAGTGTGCATTTAATCTATTTATTTTATCATTTCAGAATGTTCACTTGGCTAACTGAAGGTTTCAGATCAAAATAAAGAATAGGAATTAACATAACATGTTAAATAATATGGTTTTGTGGTTTTAATATTTATTTATAACACTGTATGGTTGCATAAAATTCCTCTTCCTGGCTTAAAGGGTTAGTTCACCCAAAAATGAATTACTCACCCTCTTGTAGTTCCACACCTGTAAGACCTTCGTTCATCTTCGGAACACAAATTAAGATATTTTTGATAAAATCCGCTGGTTCAGTGAGGCCTTCATTGACAGCAAGATAATTAACACTTTCAGATGTCCAGAAAGCTACTAAAGACATATTTAAAACAGTTCATGTGACTACAGTGGTTCAACATTAATGTTATGAAGCGACGAGAATACTTTTTGTGTGCCAAAAAAACAATATCTAGTGATGGGCGATTTGAAATCGCTGCTTCATGAAGCTTTACGAATCTTTTGTTTTGAATCAGTGTTTCGGAGCATGTATCAAACTGCCAAAGTCACACATCTCGTCGCTTCATAACATTAAGGTTGAACCACTGTATTCACATGAACTGTTTTAAATATGTCTTCAGTAGCTTTCAGGGCATTTGAAAGTGTTAATTAAATTGCTGTCAATGGAGGCCTCACTGAGCCATCGGATTTTATCAAAAATATTTTAATTTGTGTTCTGAAGATGAACGAAGGTCTTACGGGTGTTAAACGTCATGAGGGTGAGTAATTAATGACAGAATTTTCATTTTTGGGTGAACTAACTCTTTAAAGTTCACTCTTTTCCTGAAACATTGACCTTTTTTTAAAATGATCTGAGGCAGTTTTCAATGGTAAACACAATTTGTACTCACTAATTTAAGTGTGATGAGCAGCTGACCATAACAGAACACAATGGCGCCGAAAGGAACCGCAAAGCAGAAGCAGAACAAAAACATGACATAGGATTCGTTGTTGTATTTGTTGTTAATCGTATACCAGTCAGGTCCACAAGAGCACTGCAAACCTTCAGGTATGTACCTGTAAAACAAAGCACGGTGAGGTTGATGGGATAGACAATTCAACTGCTCAATTCAATCAGAGGACTTCACTCAGGGACTTGAACTAGTTGTATAGGAGTGGAGCAAAAAGGTGCTAGGCATTGTTTATCTTTCTTCGGGTTCACTGGAGGGATGCATTGTGGCTTTGTCCTCATCAGTGTAAGCAGTGGGACTTACCGGCTCCAGCCAAACAGTGGAGGGAGTGAAGCTGCCAATGCAAAAACCCAAGGAATTATGCAGCCAAGTATGGCATGATGGGTCTTGAAAGTAAAATTCCCAAGAGGTTTGCAAATGACCAGCCACCTTTCAACAGCCACCACAGCAAGAGACCACAAACTCACCATTCCTGCAACAACAGAGAAAAAAAAAGGAAAAAGGGTTTGGTGAAACCATCTGAAACCAGAAGCAGAATGTAAGAATAAGTTCTGGCTTTAAATCTATGAACTGCAGTGAACTACAACAGGCTAACACAGAAGCATTAAAATAATGTGGATACATGTTGCATTATACCTCCAAGCGTTGAATTGAAGCCCTCAATTTTACATGCTGTCGGCCCAAGGATAAAGTACCTATTCCAGAAGGAATAGAATGCTAACGAGGAACCAAAAAGGGACACCCACAGGTTGGCAATGGCAAGGTTCACAAGAATATAGTTAAGATGAGATCTGAGTTTCTTGAATTGAATTGTGCAAACAATGGTAAGGGCGTTGATTGAAGTCCCTCCGACGAAAAGGAAGAACGTGAAGGCAGCCATGGCAAAGAACACGCCATGGTGACCCAGGTGGTCCTGGGGGACCAGGAAAGGGCTGTAAGCTGAGATGTTGTTGGTATCTAAAGGGATGGGGATGTAGAAGTCTTCGTGAAACTCAGGTATTCCCTTCATCTTGCTTGAAACTGGCAACCAGTCCACCGAGAATGCTGGAACACCTTAAAGCTTAAATCAATCGTGTTATTTCCTTCTGTAGATTACTGTAGCATCGCAAATAGAGTCAAAAAGAGATGTAAATTCTCTCTTCGTTGATCACCAGATGAAGGCTCCCTCAAACTACTGCCAAGTGATCCCTCTTTTATAGGGATCCAAAAGACAGCATTTTGCTCCTCCCAAATGGTCCTAATGGAAGGATTTGAGGTTTGTTGTCATCTACCAAACACACGGGCTCTTGTGCAGGCACACACATACATGACAAACAGATTCAACACGCAAAACTACATTTGTACAGTGCAAGACACACAATTCACTTAATCTCATTTCCAGCACCAAAACCTGGCTAATTCGGATCATCCCTTTCACCCTGTAGTGTGGTTCTGTGTTAGCGATGGCAGTTAATCTGCCGCCCAGTGCAGATAAAGCAGCTAATCACTCGCTGTTAACCCCTGTTTAATCTGCTTCCAAACGTATTATCTCCAGCTTTGAGCCTGGAATCAGGGCCTTTGTGAAGAGCCTTAAATACTTGACAGCTGGATTGTCCTTGACACTCGTCTGTAGAGGGTTCTTGTATCAGAGCCGTGAAAGGGACTATTGGAAGTGGAATAGTGCAAGAAAGTTTGCAACTTAGAGATTAAAGGGTTAGTTCACCCAAAAATGAAAATAATGTCATTTATTGCTCACCCTCATGCCGTTCCACACCCGTAAGACCTTCGTTCATCTTCGGAACATAAATTAAGATATTTTTGTTGAAATCCGATGGCTCAGTGAGGCCTGCATAGCCAGCAATGACATTTCCTCTCTCAAGATCCATTAATGTACTAAAAACATATTTAAATCAGTTCATGTGAGTACAGTGGTTCAATATTAATATTATAAAGCGACGAGAATATTTTTGGTGCGCCAAAAAAACAAAATAACGACTTATATAGTGATGGCCGATTTCAAAACACTGCTTTAGGAAGCTTCGGAGCGTTATGAATCAGCGGTTCGGAGCGCCAAAGTCACGTGATTTCAGCAGTTTGGCGGTTTGACATGCGATCCGAATCATGATTCGACACACTGATTCATAACGCTCTGAAGCTTCCTGAAGCAGTGTTTTGAAATCGGCCATCACTATATAAGCACCAAAAATATTCTCGTCGCTTTATAATATTAATATTGAACCACTGTACTCACATGAACTGATTTAAATATGTTTTTAGTACATTAATGGATCTTGAGAGAGGAAATGTCATTGCTGGCTATGCAAGCCTCACTGAGCCATCGGATTTCAACAAAAATATCTTAATTTGTGTTCAGAAGATTAACGAAGGTCTTACGGGTGTGGAACGGCATGAGGGTGAGTAATAAATGACATTATTTTCATTTTTGGGTGAACTAACCCTTTAACATCTTATATGACCAAAAGATATAATAATCATGAATATTAATTTGAGTTAGCAAATGATATTAAGCAACTTTAAACTCCAAAACAGAACCAAAAAACAGGTCACTGCTAAATGCTGTGAAAAAACATGCATGTCAGCACACTGAAAAACACATAGGAATTTTTTTTTTTTAATAATGTCTCGTACTCGTTTTAAAGAATTTGTGAACTAACCCTTTAATGGCTACAGACCTCTCACATCTGTGGTCATGAAGTGATTTGAGAGACTTGTGTTGGCCTACCTGAAGAACATCACTGGACCCCTGCTGGATCTCCTGCAGTTTGCCTACAGAGCAAACAGGTCTGTGGATGATGCAGTCAACACTAGACTGCACTACATCCTGCAACATCTCGACAGACCTGGGACATGCAAGGATCTTATTTTGTGGAATTCAGTTCGGCTTTCAATACCATCATGCCTGATCTTCTATCATCCAAACTGACTCCCCAATCTGTCAGTAGATCACCAGCTTTCTAACAGCAAGCAAGACTGGGAAAACTCACATCCAGGACTCTCACCATCAGTACTGGTGCTCCTCAGGGTTGCTCTCCACTGCTCTTCTCACTGTGCACAAATGATTGCACTTCAAAAAAGTTTGCAGACAACACCACAGTCATTGGCCTCATCCAGGATGGTGACAAGTCTGCTTACAGACAAGGGGTTGAGCAGCTGGCTGTCTGGTACATTCATAACAACCTGGAGCTGAACACTCTCAAAACAGTGAGGATGATAGAGAAGGAACAGCCCAGCACTCCCCCAACTCACCAACATAAACAGCATTGTGGCAGCAGTGGAGTCATTCAGGTTCCTGGGCACCACCATCTCTCAGGACCTGAAGTGTGACAATCACATAATGTGTATACTATCCACCCTATCCGCCCTAAATAGTATTGAATATTACTAATGTCACATACTATTTAGGATGGATAGAATGCACATTGAGACGCAGGCATAGACTTCATAGTGAAAATGGCCGAGAAGAGGTTGTGCTTCCTTCACCAGCTGAGGAAGTTCAACATCCCACAGGAGCTGCTGACTAGGGTTGGGAACCGGTAGTGTTTTTTGAAAAGAACCGGAACCGTGCAAGATTTCTAAGTTTCGGTTCCGAAAACAGTTCTGGTGTGAGGGGTGGGCGAAGGGGAGCGTATCCTTTAATATAGACATCTCACATCATAAATATTATAGCAATGAATGCACTGAAAAGCCCTCGCGCTACTCATATACGTCGGATTTCAATGCAGAGAAAGAGAGAGAGAGGTGCCCAAAGCTGCACGATTAATCTTTAAAAGATCGCGTTCTCGATTTCATCACCCACATGATCTAATTCCTAAATGACAACGATTCGCCCGTGTGTATTAAACCTTTGACATAAATAAAATCGCGACATTCAAATCTGCGTTCACGCTGCCGTTGATCTGAAGAGAGTTGTCATGTGTAGATATAAACAGCTTCACCATATTTTCAAACGCACAGTATCATTATTTCTGTGTGACAAATAGGCCTATTCCAATTATAACATGAGTTATATACAAAATTTTATTATTCAGATAGAAACGCTGATGTTTATGTATAAGAAATTACCTTCTTAACTGGACTTCAAATAACGACTGTATCGATTGCATTGTTACGCCACTAGGTGGCAACAAATTTACTGTTAAAAATGTGTCAATCACTGAATCATTCTTTCAGAAACAAGTGAAGTCTTTATGAATCCAAAATATTCTGTTTCACCTGTCTGAATCTTAAATGTGTGTTCAAGCATCTTATCTAATTTGTGGTAACACTTTACAATAAGGTTCATTTATGAACTAACCATGAGCAATACATTTGTTACTGTATTTGTTAATCTTTGTTAATGTTAGTTAATAAAAATACAGCCGTTCATAGTTTGTTCATGTCACAGTGCATTAACTAATGTTAACAAATACAACTCTTGATTTTAATAATGTATTAGTAAATGTTGAAATTAACATTAACAAAGATTAATAAATGCTGTAGAAATGCAGTTCATTATTAGTTCATGTTAATGTAGTTAACTTATGTTAACTAATGAACCGTATTGTAAAGTGTTAGCGAATTTGTTGAGATTAACAGTCTGTTAAATTCATTTTACAAGAATAATAAACACAAAAAGGACTGTTTGAGTCGAGTATTGTGCATTTTTCCCTTACTACTATTTTTTATTAGTTGTTTAATTATTTTAATGGAACCGGAACCGCAACCGGAATCGTTAGGCAGAACTGGAATCGGAACCGGAAAATTTCTCACGATTCCCAACCCTACTGCTGACACAGTTCTATACTCAGCCATCATTGACTCTGCCTTGTGGTCATCAATAACCGTCTGTTTTGGCTCAGACTAAAGACTACAATGGACAGTCCGGACTGCTGAGAGGATTATTGGTAGAGTAAGGAAGAGGGCAGACTCCACTCACCCCGGCCACAACCTGTCTGAACTGTTGCCGTCCAGACGGCGCCTCAGAACACTGGGCACTAGATATAAAATCTAGCCGCATACAGTTTCTTCCCACAGGCCATTTCCCTCTTGAACAGTTAATGCCTCCCAAAGCATATACCTACAAGTGCAATACTCCAACTGTTTAGTGCGATATCTTTGAATTCATTCAGGCCTATTTATTAATATTATTATTCACAATTATGCTCATAATCTGTAAATATGTTTATTTTGACTAAACCTATCTGTGTCTTATACTTTGTATTTTATTCTTAATTTTTATTATATGTCTTGTTATATTTAAATTTGTGCACTTGACGCTTTAATACCAAGGTAAATTCCTTAAGCATACTTGGCAATAAAGCTCTTTCTGATTTCCCTTTTTAGACTGTAACTAGTTTTTCACACTATACTTTGTGTTATATTACCTTGCCAGTAAGTGACAAAAAACAAATGCCATGAGGCCGCTTCTAATACATTGGCTGAAAGTGTGATAGTAAATTTGACATTTTTCTTTCTTCTGACCAATGTAATCAATTTCTCTATATTTTTCCTTCTTTTAGAAAGTCGTGGAAACACTATCATGATTTTTTTTTCTTTCGCTATTGGAGCAAATTGGAATACAAAAATTGTCTTGACTCCCATTCACCAACTCAAAAAAATGATTCTAGCTAAATAAAATAACCTGAAATAACACAAATCTTTAGTTTTTGACTTAATTGTCATTTGCACTCAATTTAATTACATTATATGAATTTAAATTTGTAAAATTTAATTGACTGAGACTGGGCAGTGGATTTCTAGTTCCCAGCATGCTTTGCATAGGGATAGGTCAGGAGAGTAAATGTTGAAATTAAAGGGATAGTTGTTCCAAACCTGTATGAATTTCTTTGTTCTGCTGAACACAAAGGAATATATTTGTAACCAAACAGTTGATGGACCCCATTGACTTCCATTGTATTTTTTTTTCTCAATACTATGGAAGTCAGTGGTGTCCCACAACTGTTTGGTTACCCATATTCTTCAAAATATCTTCCTTTGCGTTCAGCAGAACAAAGAAATTCATACAGAATTTAAATTTTTGGGAGAATTATCCCTTTAAATGCTGTTTAATGTGTTTTTTAGTAAAGGGAAAGGGTTGTTAGTGTTTAATGTTCAGTTATGCTGGACATTTAAAAAGTTTCTATGTTGAAATTTTTGTGGTTACCACTGTGCTGAAGAGTAGAGCTTGTTGGTGACATTAAACTTTAATGCATTTTGCTTTACTCATTGAGCCATAGCTTTGTTGGCATCAATGCAGTGATAACTTCTTGTTCATTATTCACATGCTATAGCTATAAAAAGTTATGTAAGAACACGTTCCAGACTAGCTATTTATTGTAAATTAATAGCTAGTAAATCAGATTTCAACAAAAATATCTTAATTTGTGTTCCGAAGATGAACAAAGGTCTCACAGGTGTGGAACGGCATGAGGGTGAGTAATAAATGACATTATTATCATTTTTGGGTGAACTAATCCTTTAAGTTTGTTCAACAAACTATTATTTGTTTAAATGGACTTGTTGTAGTCTTGTTGTATGAACTTAATTGTGTGGAAAAGTTTTCCTTAATTCAATTACGTTCAATGAACAAACAATTTTTTTGAGTGCAAGTGTACTCATATGACAACTTTCGCTTCTGAGAGCCCCGGAAATTTGAAAAAAGTCCATTGTGTCATCCCATGAAAGAGTCAAAGTAGGATTTAAATGAAAGTCTTCCGGCTCATAATACTGCTCTGAGCTAATCACTCCCTGAAAAACAAACAGCAGATTTTCCATATAACCAGGTCGTAAAGGTAAGAAGGCAGAACAAAACATACAACACAAGTATGTGTACTCATTGTGATAGTTTTGTTTCAATATTTCTAGTGTCACATTAGCTACTTTGAATCTCATCTGGTGAGTATCTCAGGACCTTGGATTCTTTGCTTAAAAAGAGTAACAGACTAGACAAAGTATGAAAGGGATACACACAGGTAGGTGCATTAGCATTCAAAGGAATATCAATATCTTAAAATTGCTCTCATTTTCTTATCACCAAAATCACTGCAGATGACCCCTTTTTATCTGTCCATTCCGTCACCCTCAGTGGTCAAAGCTCTGTCCCCTCCTTCCTCTTCTGTTTTAATCTCTGGTCTTCCTCACTTGTTTGACCCATACAATGATCTGTTTAGTGGCTTAGGACTAATTATTGGACTTGTGCTAAGGCTCTTAACTACCACAGTCAGTGTAGACATGTTAAGAGGGGTGCCTAAGGTAAAGACACCTCTAAGTGCGTCACATAGTTATCTCCGGCCTATTAACCTGCTTCAGAGCAGAGTTTATGTCAGTATGCCTGCCGTCAGTTTATATAGTTTTTTATTTAGTGATTAACAAGTGAATGTACAATAACAAATACAGAAGCTCACACATAATGTACAACTCTCAAGTGAAGATATGCTGTTGTACTGTTCTGCATATTGGCTTCTAAGCTCCAGAGCATTTAATGTAATAATGATCTGTTAACTATTATAAATTGGATGCAATGTTATTTTGGAAAATTATTAGTGATCAGCGTTAAAAGTGAACATCCCGGAGCAAATAAATACAACATTGGAGAGAAGCTGAGACCACAGTTCTGCTGTGAAACAGATTTTTTGCAAACTTTGTAATAAATTAGTATTTAATATAATAATGATTTAAGTCGATTGTTGATAAGTATTATGAAATGCAATAATTTAATTAATCTTAATATGATAAGACATTATAAATTGTTACACACTTACAAATAATTAACATGAATGGCTCTTCTTTTAAAATGTAAATATGAAATTGACTGAGGCTTGGGCAGTTGGGCTTAAAAATAATGCAGTTACAAAATCACTTTGGGTGAAAGAAAGAGTTTACAGAGGATTAATGGTTTTCATCTCTTTTCCACCGCAGCCTGCATCCGACTGCCTGCTAAAGCACCTTGCACGATGCCTTAGTTAATCTAATCAACACAAACACCAGTACTTTATTTCACTGTTCTGGTACTTCGACAAGCTCCATAATTTAAGTGCAAAATGGGATTGTTCACTAGTTCATGTTAGCTAATGCATTAACTGATGTTAACAAATAAGGCCTTGTAAAGTGCTGCTGTTCATTTCTACAACAACAAATCTTTGAATGACAAGAAATAAGCTGTCAATTACACATGGGCAGATCCGTTTGCCAGAACAAAAGTAGTTGCTAGAGTGTAAGTGAAAGTGTATGCAAACGTATACTGTATGCAAAAGCAGAAGCTTACAATAATTAAAAGCAAGATATCTGGCCCGATTGCATTATCATTAAGCTGTCAAAATTGAGTTTTGATCGGTTTCTTAGATTATGATCTGTCCTGTGGCAGACCGAAATGAATGACATAACACATACATTGACTGATACTAAAATTCACATCCTGACAAACAGAATTTTCCATCACTTGTGTAATGGATTATTTGGTGAAATGGATCAGGTCAAAGACAGACTGAAGGGTCATAGTGATTAACAGTTGACAGCGCAACAAGTCCGGAAGAGGGAGGAGTCTGACATAAAGTTAATAATCATGAACCTCTATATAAGACATCTGCAAGTCTCCAATGCAACCTTAAGAAATGCAAACATGCACTTTGTGCTTAATCTGGGTCCATAAAAAATGTTCTTTAGTAGAGGGATATAATGTAGCCTATACTTACAATTTGAGCTTATTGCTGACTTTTTATTGGATCATTGGTGAAAAAGTTTGTATTTAGATGCGTTCCACTGCCACTTGTAAAGATAAAACACAAATCTCAATTATGTAAAGTAATTTTTCCTCCCATACAGCAATAATTACATGTAGAGTAAAAAGAGAAAAATACTGTCACGTGTCTCCTAGTTTCAGAAGATATATCAACAATGTCACAAACTGTGTAGATTTGCTAATACACCAATGTCTGCAATTTCTATTAATAATAATAATCTTTTCTGATTTGTGCTCACTAGAGCACCTATACTGCCTACAAAGCTGTGCCATTTATTTTTCTGTATTTTTCATTTATTTCAGTGAATAAACGTTCTAGGGAAATGTCAGTAATGAAGAGGCTAAGATTACAGACACATTGAGTCTTGAAAGCTAAAGGTAGTAAACTTGTTGTGATGATAGACCAGGTTCATTGCAGGAAAATTGAGAGATGCTACAGTGCCATCTAGCTTGAAAGACAGAAACAACTAAGAACTACACAATACTAGGTTGTAATGATTTTTTTAAAAACTTACTACTGCAGTTAAATAGTAAAATGGGTTTACTGTTTATGAAAATTAAAAAATAGAAAATTAAATAAAACAAGATTATTCTTGCATGTGACAAGTTAGATCAAAAGTTATGGTTAAAAGTATAATCTAAAAGATTAAATTACACAATTTCACTCATGTAAGTTGTATTCAGCAGATTATCCAAAATAGAACAAACAAATGATGAATAAATAATTTCTTGGATAAATAAACTACTAATATTTAATCCAATAATCATCTGGGTGATTCCTAATTTGTGGTGACAGGTGGGTGTCGCTCTTTGCAACAGTTGAAATAAAGTACCAATAAATCATAAAATATTTGCATATTTGTAGGCTGAAAACAATCTGTGCAATCTTTAAAACGTTTGTAATATTATTACAATTTCAAAGAACTGTTTTTTATTTTATTTTTTTATTTTTTTTCTGTGATGGCAAAGCTGAATTTTCAGCAGCCATTACTCCAGTCTTCAGTGTCACACGATCACTCAGAAATCATTCTAATATGCATGATTTTCTGCTCAATTATTATCATTTATTACTGACGCTCGATTATTAATAATGGTTCTTTAAATTTTAACATTATCATTTTAATAATTAAATAATTTAAATGTAAACATTTTTTTAAAATCTTAACATACCCCAAACTTTCAGTGTACCACAGTTCCCACAAAAATATTAATCAGCAATAAATGTTTTTGACATTAATAATAATAAGAAACATTTCTTGAGCACCAAAATCAGCTTATTGATTTCTGAAGGATCGTGTGACAGTGAAGACTGGAGTAATGGCTGCTGGAAATTCAGCTTTACCATGACATGAATAAACTACATTTTAAAATATACTAAAATAGAAAACAGTTATTTTAAATTGTAATAATATTTCACAATATTACTGTTTTTACTGTACCCCCTAGTGGGTGGTTTCATGTTTCATATTACAAAAATTATTTTAACTATTTTATAATCAAACAATTTTTCTGATCTTGACAAAACATATATTTGTCAGAAAGGTCTGAGTCTCAAGATTCCATATTTGGTGACTGTTTGTGATAGAAGTGATATTTTGACCGAAATGTATTAATTAATGGTCTGTATTAATTTTTGGTATAGGGCATAAAAACAAAATCTCAGAAGAACTTTAATTTTTGTGAAATCAACTTCAAATTTGGAACACAACTTGGTTAGACATACGGCTTTGATTTTATAGCAATTTTTGTAAACTATATATTTTTTTTTATAAAATAAAAAATGTTTAGTGTTTTCATTTTTTGAAGTGCTGCTGAGTGTCTTCTTTAAAAAAAAAAAGAGCCTTGGGTCTGTACCTCAGAAAATAATTTGCATTTCTCAAAAAAAAAAAAAAAAAAAAAAAAAACATTTTCACTAATTTTGCCTGTAGTTTTCCACTCGAGTTTGAAGAATTACCAACTGCATTTGACAGACGCTTTTATCCAAAGCAACTATCCTTAACCTTCTTCCAAAGTGTTTTTGCACGAGTTTAAGAATTTGTGAGATTTTTTTTTTTTTTTAACAAAGTTTGTATTTTAGGAGGATTACAAAATAGGTTTTATGAAGTGAGGTATTGTTCAGTATGAAGTTGAATTCCAAGCAAAGGAGGAGCGCCATCACTGGCAGAATTCCACTAAGGGGGTGTAACTTCGAGAAAATAGATACCCTGTGTGTTCATTCATTCGTGGTTAATTTATAAATTCTCTTTTCTTCGAGCGTAATAATAATTTATTCATCCATATTTGTGAATTGCACGAAAATGCGACAGAAGAAAAAAAAACCTAACAATAAACTTCGACTTAAGTCGCCATCTTTAGTGTGGGACAATGAGCCCTAAATATATAAAGCATAAAAAATCTGTTTAAATTATCTCAATAGTGTTAACGCATTTTAGATACACACATATATGGTATAACAATTATTAAGCTATCGCTAAAGAAATGCAGAATTGCATTTCTCAACTGTAAGTGAGTGTTTCATAAAGAGCTCTAGATCAGGACGTGGTAATTCCGCCATATTTGTTACGGGTGGCTGCAGGAGCGGCTGTACATTGTCAAGAACATGGCGGCTTCCAGGCAGGCATGAGAGTGGATACTTCTTAACAAATTTGGATGAAACTGGACTATCATTTCAAAAACAGACCATCAGAAGATCTCCCTGGATACTGCAACACGAATCTCGTACGTATGATCTATGGCGAAGAGACTACATTAAGCCATAATGTGTATTTTTGGATAGCGAACATAAACTTAGCCGCCATTTTTCTTGTGGGAGCTGCTAGTGGGCTGATTTGACGACAAGATGGCTGCTTACACCGGGGCGGCATGAATTAAATAAAAATTAATCCATCGATAGTTTTCACTTGGAGGAGACCTACGCAAACGTATTTTCTCACAGTATGTATCGGGATGTATTTGCGCTTGCTTATTTATCTGTGGATTCTTTGGTAAAAGATGATTTGATGTCTTGTTTTAGTTGCGCTGCTGGTAACCGCATTCCGCTGCATGATTTTATGCACGCGCGAAAAGCTCGTTTCATTATCCAGACCGCTTGGAAATTGCAGCACTCGGTTGATGGTCTGAATCTGCATTGCACTGTAATAAAATCGCACGGTTAAAATGTATTATTGTTGCTGTTTTGAGTGGCTGACAAGATGGCGACTCCCAGAGAGGCATGAAAATAGCCTTCTGCAGCAAATGGGGACTGGGTTTCGAGTGTTAGTCTCTGGATTTGTATCTTTGGCTAGTTTTGCAGCGTTTCACGGAATTGTATTTTGGAAAATGATCACTTTCACAGTTAGTATAGAGTTGTATTTGCATTTGCTACTTGGCTAACTGAAATTTATTGTTTTTATTTGCCGCTCCGCCATTTTTCAGACTGGCGGAGGCTTGTTTCAAGATGGCGACTTCCATGGGTTGATACTCTTTCTGCACCAGGGACATTTAACTGGATAATGTAATTTTGTGATGTGACTTTTAAGCTAGAACTTAGTGCAATGTGGTTTTTTTTATATAACTTAATCGATGCTCAAGCTGCTGCTCGCGGTATTTTAGACTAGTTGACCGGCTTTTAGTCCGTCTGCAAGCGCCAAAATGGCGGCATTCCTGAATTAATCAAACTTCTGAATAACCCACACTGTTTAAAATTGTAATTGTACCACTGTAATGATAAAACAATGTATATATTTATACAGAAGGATATTAATATATACCGGGGTCTTGTGTGTAATATTTGCCTAGATATCGTTAACTTAAGCTTACGGAACGGGTATATTTGTGACTAAAAGTCGTTGAAGTGCATTCCGTTTTTTCTCAGTAAAAGGACATGACGTCCCCCGGTTCCGTTGTGCCTGGGACCACCGGAGCTCCACTGCAGCCGCGATGGAAGCGGGTTCTGGGGTGGTCCGGGCCGGTACCCCGACCGAGACACGGACACAGGGCCGTAGCCATCAAGGAGCTGATGGTCGTTTTCGGTGGAGGAAACGAAGGAATCGTTGACGAGTTGCACGTTTATAATACTGGTAAGTAAAATGTTTTTATATAGGGAAAGTTTGTATATGCATACAAATTAAGAAATGCTTGCAAATCGCCGCTATTTTACCTTGTCACTACACTTCGGTATTCATTTTGTTTCTAACGCGAGAGGATGAAGAACCGTCGTAGCCTGAAGTGACACTTGTCGCAGTCGTAAATATATCTGCTTCACTAAAACATTTTGCTTACATACATGTATATGAAACATTCTATGTGTTTTTGTTTTTTTGCAATGTTTGTCTTGGTTCAGCGCCGCGTCTCACTCGCAGGCAGCTCCTTCAACTGTTGTGTTTTGAGATGGAAAAAGGCGCCAGAAAACAAAAATGGACGTTGACTGCCGCCGCGTCACGCGCACGCCCCCTCCTGCACGTGCACCAGTTAGCCTTTTTGTTATCTTTCTCCGAGCACTATGGCTGTTTATCCCACAATGACACTAGCAATCATGTGGAAATTAAGCTGCAGTAGACAATACCTTGCATTAGATGCAGTAGATAAAAGTTGGAAATGCTTTCAATAGAAATTTATGAAATGTATAGATGAATTGCATAAATGAACTTTCATTTTATTGGTCATAGTGGAAGAACACTTGATTTCCAGAATGCTCTAATTTACCTCAGTCTTCCTAATGAAACCAAAAGGCATAATTAATCTGTGACTCTTGAATTTCTTTGAATTGCAATTCAGTAAATTTCTCTTCCTGTAATTTAATTCTGAAGGCGCTGTAACACTAGACGTTGAGCACGCAAAATTTCTTCAGACACCGCAACGAACGAGATGTCACTCAGTGGCTCCTTTTGTAAAAAAAACATAAAGGGTTAGTTCACCCAAAAATGAAAATTATCCCATAATTTACTCACCCTCAAGCCATCCTAGGTGTAGCTAAACACAATCAGTTGTATTAAACAGCTCTTCCCAGCTTTATAATAGAGTACCTCAGGGATGACGTGTTTTTGTAGGCAAAACCCGGAAGCGAGTTAGCATTTTAGGACTTCCGGTTCCATCGCCCCGAAGTCAATGGGTTTTTTGAATGGGTTTTTGCTAAATCGCCTGAAATAAGGTCTATGGTTAACAAAGCCTCTAAATATTTTCACGTTTTGATCTATGACATAAAACACACCAGTTATAACACGTTTGTGAATTATTATTATTATTTTTTTTGTGTGTGTCTTAAAAATGGTGGTTGCTAACAAATTGCTAAAAGGGACTACTTCCTTTGGCGGGGACTTTAGACGTCATCATGACAAAGAGGACTTTTGGACAGCATTTCTCATGAAAAAGTGGAAAAGTATTCATGCGCAAATCATAATTAGCGAGCATGTTTTTAAATAAAGTTTGAGGAAGCTTGGTGGTGGTGACGTTGATCCGTGACCATGGTGTGCTGTAGTCCGTTTATAGCCTACTGTTAGCTTTTTATATCTGACGACTGTATTTGGGCTTCAAAATGTATAAATATTGTGTTAACTTGTAAAGATTATCTTGATAGACAAGTGTCATAACCCTTTGTTAAACAGAGCTTTTTTTTTTTTTGCGATTTTCCAAAAGTCTGTGGGGAAAAATGCATGGGCTTTCGATCGAGGGAACCCGTGCGCCGCTAACTTCCGGGTTGGCCTACAAAAACACGTCATCCCTGAGGTACTCTATAGGAGTGAATTGTACCCAAGATTTTGAAGCCTAAAAAAGTGCATCTATCAATCATAAAAGTAATCCATACAGCTCCAGGTTGTAAATAAAGGTCTTTGTAAGAAAAATATCCAAATTTACAACTTTATAAACTATTATCACTGGCTTTTGGTAATGACCGTATGCGAGTCCAGGCAGAAGAGGGACCTTTGACCTGACGTACTGACATGCGGAAGCGTAGAGGATAGAGCAAAACATAACACCGGTCACGAATTAGAAGTCTAAATCAAGAATTTTTGAAGAGAAGTATTTCAATATAAGACAAGAGGAGCTTGAGTATGTTGCCCAGCGCTGTTTGTTTGAACCTCAAGAGGCATCTACTCTCACCTAAACTTATGCTACTCCTACGTCGGGTCAGAGGTCACTCTTCCACCAGGAATCTACCTGCAGCTTTAAAGTTGGCATGAAATAAAAATTCACCCTATCTATTTTCTAAATGCATGTTATAGATCTTATTATGAACAATCCGTCTGTGCATTTTTCATTTTTAAAATGTTTTGACCTTATGTTTAATCAAAATGTCCCCCGTAGATCCAAGTCCCTGGCTTACAATTTTTTTTTTCAATAATCCGTTTCGGTTTGATGTACCTCACAATACGGAAAGAAGATCTGTCGCTACTTCAGTTTCATTGTGACAAAGCTTGTTTTGATAGTTAAAAAGTGCTTTAAATTTTTAAAGTGTTTTTTTTTTATTTTTTAATTTTTTTTATTGACATTGGCTCCAGATTAGGTTTTAAACTGCAAGAGAGCTTTATTGCAAGTTGTCTGCACCTTATCACTGAGAAATTGACTGAACAATGAAATATTGTTTTATTTTTCAGCAACAAACCAGTGGTTTATACCAGCTGTTCGTGGAGACATTCCTCCAGGCTGTGCAGCTTATGGTTTCGTATGTGATGGTACACGTCTGTTAGTGTTTGGTGGAATGGTAGAATATGGAAAGTACAGCAATGACCTTTATGAGTTGCAGGTAAGGAAAAACTTCTTAAATATCACTGTTATGTGACTAAAGGCTGGAATACACTATATGACTTTTGCCCAGATTTGTAGTTTGGATGAGTCAGCGCTAGTTGCTGCAGATTTTGAGCAGTCTGAGATGACACATTTCACAGAAAATCACGTAGTGAATGAGTACAAAGTCTGTTTTTTTTTTTTTTTTTTTTTTTTTTTTTTCAGCTTCAGACTATGATTCCATCTAATCGGATGAAATAATTTTTTTTTTTTTTTTTGAGCTGATATTCTAACATTGTTTTTATTTACAATGCATCTTCTAGCAGTGAAAGTGCATGTGAGCTTGTGTTTGGAATGACTTGAAAGTCTGGTAGTGTGCTATCCTCATTCTTCATTGTATGATGCCCAGTTTTTCTCTGTAACTGTTTACGATCTCGGCAGGTCTATGAAGCATAGTGTTTTAAAATCTGATTTTAAAATCAAATCTGATCAGATTTTAAAAGTCATGTTGTGTATTCCAGCCATTATTGACTGCTGTTGACTCTGTCAGTACAGATCTGAAATGATCTCGCTATGGTTACGATTATCAGGCAAGCAGGTGGGAGTGGAAAAAATTGAAACCAAAAGCCCCTAAAAATGGAGCTCCACCATGTCCTCGTCTGGGCCACAGTTTTTCTCTTGTGGGCAACAAGTGCTATCTTTTTGGGGGGCTTGCCAATGACAGCGAAGACCCCAAGAACAACATTCCCAGGTATTCCTTCCATCTAATAATGTGGTTAGTAAATAATTATATTATTTGGTTCATAGACTCACTTATGTGTGCTTCCAGATATTTGAATGACCTTTATACCCTCGAACTGCGTCCGGGCTCCAACGTTGTGGGCTGGGATATACCAGTCACATATGGAGTACTGCCTCCTCCGAGAGAGAGCCACACTGCTGTAATTTATACTGAAAAAACTACTAAGAAGTCCCGCCTTGTTATATACGGAGGAATGAGTGGTTGTCGTTTGGGAGATCTTTGGACATTAGATATTGGTATGAAGATTACAGCTGTTTTTGCTGTGGTTTTTGCCACAGATTGTTCATTAATTCAATCAATCAATTAGGTTAAGCAATAATTAGGCCATTATTTGCTTTTCAGATACGCTGACCTGGAACAAGCCTGCAATAAGCGGCACTGCTCCCCTCCCCCGTAGCCTCCACTCAGCCACCACTATTACAAACAAGTGAGTTTTAGTGTAATCTCACCACAGGCATTCCCTAAATATACACAATGGTATTACTGACCTTTAATCCCTTTTATCTGTTTTGTCTGTAGAATGTATGTTTTTGGTGGCTGGGTTCCCTTGGTGATGGATGATGTGAAGGTGGCCACACATGAGAAGGAATGGAAGTGTACAAACACACTTGCCTGCCTGAACTTGGGTATGTTTGCAAAAGTACATGTAGTGTTTAAAGTGAAAGCAGTTTATGATTTTATTTAACAAAAGACTAAACTGTTATTATACAACTACCTTTTTTGTGTTTTTGATAAGTCTCTTATACTCACCAAGACTGTTTAATTGACCAAAAATACAGTAAAAACAGTAATATTGTGAAATATAATACAATTTAAAATAGTTTTAATGTTTAATTTTGATCAACTTAATGCATCCTTGCTGAATATGTATGATTCTTTAAAACGTTTGAATTGTAGTGTATATCAGTGCTTTAATACTTAAAAAAAAAAAAAAAAGTACATTTTCAAGTAAATAGGCTTTTACAGTTGAATTTGTTTACTTAGATAAGAAATGCATACTGTTGTATTAATTTAATACGCTAAATATAAATGTGTGTTTTAGTTTATTTAAATAAAGGATTAGATTCAACAGGATTTTACTTTCTATTGAATATAATTGTGGTATTAAAATTGGCATTTAGGCTCGTTAAATTTCGCTGAGCCCATACAGCATGTTTTTATTGATGTATTTTTTTCATATTATGCCATATACTTTAAATTAAATGAGCTTCCTTTTCCTTTTAGACACCTTGTCATGGGAGACTGTTTTGATGGACACTTTGGAGGACAACATACCACGTGCACGAGCAGGACATTGCACTGTTGCTATTAACAACAGACTTTATGTCTGGAGTGGACGTGATGGGTATCGCAAAGCTTGGAACAATCAGGTGTGCTGCAAAGACCTGTGGTACCTGGAGACAGGTTAGTACAGCAGATATGCAGTATAGAGTATTTCTAACAGTTAAACTGCATCATAAAAATATCCAAATGTATATAAAATTACATATTGTAGTTTTTTTTTTTTTTTTTTTTTTTTTGCATAAGCTGAATGTATTAAACCATGCATAATTTGAATAGTTTTTGACAATTCTCTTTTTTTTGCAGAGCGACCTAATCCTCCTTCACGGGTACAGCTCGTCCGGGCCAACACAAATTCTTTAGAGGTTAGCTGGGGAGCGGTGTCTACAGCAGACATGTACCTGCTTCAGCTTCAGAAATATGATATCCCAACAGCCACTGCTGCCACATCACCAGCCCTCAATGCAGCTCCCTCCCTCCCTGGAAACTCGCCTAGGAGTCCAGCGCCCGCTGCAGCTGCTCCATCTGCTCAGAGTCTGCCGCATAGTGGTATCACCCTTGTGCCCCAGGCTGCTTCCCCCACAGCCTCAGTCTTACCCACCACACCCGCAAATCCTCTGGCAGCCTCAATGGCGCGTGGCCCAGGTACTGATTTGTTAAATTGTTAATAGTTCAGCAATATTTTCAGTTTCCTTAATATTAAATTAAAGCATTTTTTTACATGGTATTTGTATTAAAAGTTTGCGTTTAACAACTTTTATTTTATATTTAAGCTATTCTGAAAGTTGCAGCCCCTCAGTCAGGCACCGGGGCATCGATTGTCACTGTTCGCCAAGCCAGCCAAGCTGGAAAATCCCCAGTCACTGTGACATCACTGCCTGCAGGTGTTCGCATGGTGGTGCCACCACAGACCACTCAAGGAACGGTATGAAGCGAAAAAGTAAAGCTGGAATCTATAAAACTTTTGATGCCTTGATGATTGTTTTATTCAAATGTGTACTTTTTTTCAGGCCATTGGCAGCAGCCCTCAGATGAGTGGAATGGCAGCTTTGGCTGCAGCTGCTGCAGCCACACAGAAAATCCCTCCTTCCCCCGGAGCCACTGTTCTCAATGTGCCGGCTGGGGCCACAATTGTAAAAACGGTGGCTATGACACCTGGGTCCACCACTCTCCCCACCACAGTTAAAGTGGCATCACCTGTCATGGTAATTATCTTAAGATTGTCACTGTTGCTGCGTCCCAATTCGCCTACTTAAAATTATGTACTGTTTTTGTGAAGAAAAAGTACATGCTTTTGAGTGCGTAGCAGAAGAGTAGGCAAGCTTCGTCTTAATCGTGCCTTTAAAGACAGCTCTGTTGCTTAGTTGCATCCTGTCACCCTTTAAACTGCTCTGTCGATCAGGTGTCGGCTATTTTTAGCTTTATTTTCTGTGATGTGCAAAAATACAGTCTGTCAGTCGTATAATGCATGTCAATGGGAATTCCATCTATGAGTCAAAAAAACATGCACAGACAAATCCAAATTAAACCCTGCGGCTCGTGACGACACATTGATGTCCTAAGATATGAAACGATCGGTTTGTGTGAGAAACCAAACAGTATTTATATAATTTTTTTACCTCTAATACACCACTATGTCCAGCTGCCTTGAGCATCCGGTTGGTGAGGTCTGAAAACGCACTCTGATGACGGAAGTGATCTCTCGCGTGTATATGTCAATGAGTGCGAGCGATCACTTCCGGCATCAGAATGCATTCAGACCTCACCAACCGGATGCTCATGGCAGTTGGACATAGTGGTGTACACCTACATCTTGGATGCCCTGGGGGTAAGCAGATAAACATCAAATTTTCATTTTTGGGTGAACTATCCCTTTAAGCAAATTTATTTGCTTAGCAGTTGTTTATTTAAATTAGATTGTATAATTTCGCGATTTAAAGCAAAAACAGAATGATCTGACTTTAGATTTGTGAAATTATGCTACATAAGACACCTGCAAAAATTGCAGAAGGGCTGAATGAATATGCAGATTCACTCTCTGACAGTAGATGGCGCTTATGGAACAGCAGCGATTTCTTTGGTTTCTGCTGTACACAAAGCAGCGCTGTGCTTATAAAATAAAACAAAAATTTCCGATTTATGGCAGGTCAACCGGTGCGTCACTAGTTTTTTGTAAAGAAATTAACACTTTTTATTCGGCAAGGACATATTAAATTGACCCCAAATTTTGGAAAGGTACCGTAGATTCTCATTATGTAATGCTTGAGTTAAAAAAAAAAAAAAAAAACTCAAAACTGCAAAGCTTCGATTAGATGAGCTGAATTCAAAACTGTTGCGTTAGCTAGTATGTTACCACACATCAGTTGAATTCTATGTTTATGTGGCAATTTGTCACGTTGCTCATCTGCAGTCGTATCAGCCAGCCCAAGTCTCATGACAATTTCTTTGTCGTAGGTAAGCAACCCTGCCACTCGCATGCTGAAGACCGCCGCTGCACAGGTGGGCACTCCGACAGTGTCCAGTCCCACTACGGGTGCTCGGCCCATCATCACAGTACACAAGTCCGGCACAGTTACCGTAGCCCAGCAAGCTCAGGTTGTGACCACTATGGTGGGCGGAGTCACCAAGACCATCACTCTTGTCAAGAGCCCACTTTCCATGGGAGGAAACCTGGTACAGTATATTTTAAATTCTAGCATAGGAAAAATATAGGTAAAAACATTGAATGAACAAAATATTAATTATTTATCTTTTTTTAGATCTCCAACTTGGGCAAGATGGTGTCAATGGTACAGACCAAACCAGTCCAATCGGCTGCTGTGACTGGACAGGCCACCTCCAACCCACTGACTCAGATTATACAGGTATGTTAAACATAACTAGTTTTAGATTTTTAAGACATTTTTGAAATGATTGATTTCATTTTTGAAATGATTTTTGAAATGATTTTAACATCATTCTCATTCCATAGACAAAGGGTCCCCTTCCACCCGGCACCATTCTGAAGCTGGTTACATCTGCGGATGGAAAACCAACCACCATAATTACCACCAGTCAAGCAGGTGGCACAGGAAACAAGCCCACTATCTTGGGCATCAGTGGCATGTCCCCCACTACCACCAAACCGGGCACCACCACTATAATTAAAACAATCCCCATGTCTGCTCTACAGCAGGGAGCTGCAGGTAAAGAAAGAAACCATTTTGTCAAGACATGTTATTTTTGTGTTTTGTTGTCTAGAATAGAGATGATGATGATGATGATGATTATAGTAGTAAAGGTAGAAATATATACTTCTAATATATTTCTATTTAATGTGTCAGTTTATTATTATTATTATTATTATTATTAACTACAGCTGTAATGATAATTACTACTAGTAATAAAACTAATACTTTTTTTTATATATTTAAGTGTCAGAAAAATTAGTATTTTTACTGTTAACAAATATATTAATAATAGTAATTGGTTGTAAAAATTGTAATACATTTATATATTTATTTGTTTACAATAAATATATAAATGTACTACAATTTTTACAACTAATTATTATTATTAATATTATAGTGTTAATGGTAATAAAATAGTAATTTAATGACACTTATAATTATTACAACTAATTACTATTATTAATATTTAACAGTAAAAATACAAATTTTTCTGACACTATAAAAGTTTTATTACTAGTAGTAATTATCATTACAGCTGTAGTTAATGATGATGATGATAATAATAATAATAATAATAACTATTACTACTACTAATTATTATTATTATTATTATTATTAATAATGTTCACTAATAATAATTATTATTAGTAGTAGTAATAGTACATTTATATATTAATGTGTGTTATTAATAATAATAATTAAACTACTATAATATTAGAAGTAGCAGTACTTAATAATAAAAATAATGCCTAATATATTGTTTTTATATTTGTTTATCATTAAATATATTATTTAAATAAATGTTATTAACAACAACATTGTTATTATTGTTAATAATAATAAAAGGTCACTTAATGAGTGTCTGTTTTCTGTTGTAGGTGTGACTAGTAGTACAGGGATGAAGAGCCCTATAACCATCTTCACCACGAAGGTGATGACATCTGGAACAGGAACTCCTGGCAAAATCATTACAGCAGTGCCTAAGATTGGGACAGCAGCAGGACAGCAAGGCCTAACACAGGTATTGGGGTCAGAAAATCTGGTGGAAATCTGATGTCGTTGGAGCACTTCAAGGTCCGTTTTCTTACCTGGGTTGGGTTTTTCTCTCCTAAGGTTGTTCTGAAGGGAGCCCCTGGTCAGCCTGGAACCATTCTTCGCACTGTGCCGATGGGAGGAGTGCGTCTCGTGTCTCCAGTATCTGGAGTCAAGCCAACTGTAACCACGCTGGTTGTCAAAGGAACAACTGGTAAGGATATGAACTTGATAATGTCAAAAGTTAATGTTCCTTGTTCAAAGACTTCATGCTTCTCTGCCAAGTGTAATTCAGCAACCACTATTATTAATGATTAAAGTATTTCACTCTCGCTGTCTGTCCTCTTTAAAAGGTGTAACAACTCTTGGCACAGTCACAGGAACCGTTTCTACCAGCTTAGCCGGAGGAAGCCTAGCCAGTGCCAATGCCACCCTGGCAACCCCCATCACCACTCTGGGCACGATTGCCACCCTCTCCAACCAGGTCATTAATGCTACCGCTGTGTCAGCTGCACAGACCAACCTGACCACTGTCACATCCAACATGCAGGTTAGAACCAGATTATCTTTTCTGATTTTATTTTTAATTGTGTGTATATATATATATATAATGTCATTCTCTAATTACTGCAGCCATTTTGTGTATCATTAAGTTTCTTTATAGCCATTATGTAAGTATGTTATATAGTTAAATATTTTATTTGATAAATAACTGTGCACTGTTCACACAATTAATTGAAAAGGTTTTAAAGAATAATTATTTTTTTCCCCCTATAAACTGATACGGCTATAGTGTAATAGTGCTTATTTAATGTCCGATACAATACTGGTTGATGGCAGTATTATTCATATATTTACAAACATCACTAATTATTTTATTATTATTTATTTTAATTCTATTATATGCACCCCTGTTCAGGGTTTTGTTTTATTCCTGTGAATTTTCAACATCATTACTCCAGTCTTCAGTGTCACATGTTCCTTCAGAAATCATTCTAATATGCTGATTTGGTGCTAATATGCTGATTTGGTGCAAGAAACATTTTTTTCTTACTATTTTTATTATTATTAATAGTAGTAGTATTAGCATTGGTATTATCAATATTTAAAATAGTTGTTGCTTAATATTTCTGTAGGAATGCTTTAATACTTTATAAAATATTAATGATTTACAAAATTGCTATATTTAAAAAAAAAAAAAAAAAAAAAAAACAACGTTTTACACAACATTTACATTAAATTCACTGAAAAAATAAAAATCTGTAGTCACTAATTTTGTGTCATCCTTTCTTAATAGCCCACCCAGGTGACTCTCATAACTACACCCAGTGGTGTGGAGGCTCAGCCTGGCCAAGATCTGCCTGTTTCCATTCTGGCCTCTCCCACGTCTGAGCAGCCCACCTCTTCTGAGTCTGGTGCAGGCGATACTTCTGGCAGTGTTACTCTAGTGTGCTCCAACCCACCCTGTGAGACTCATGAGACGGGCACCACCAACACGGCCACCACAGCAACGGCGAATATGGGCACTGGACCAGCTGGCACAGTACAGAGAGTGTGTTCCAACCCGCCCTGTGAAACACATGAAACGGGTACAACGAACACTGCCACCACAGCATCTGCCAACATGGGCACTGTTCAGAGGGTCTGCTCAAACCCACCATGTGAGACTCATGAAACGGGTACCACCAACACAGCAACCACAGCATCTTCAAGTATGGGCACTGCTCCTGCTGGCATGGTGCAGAGGGTATGCTCAAACCCACCCTGTGAGACCCATGAGACGGGCACCACCAATACAGCAACCACAGCTTCATCTAACATGGGCGGAAACCAAACCGGAACGGTGCAAAGGGTCTGTTCAAACCCACCTTGTGAGACCCACGAGACGGGCACCACAAACACGGCCACCACGGCTTCATCTAACATGGGCGGAAACCAAACCGGAATGGTGCAAAGGGTCTGTTCAAACCCACCTTGTGAGACCCACGAGACAGGCACCACCAACACGGCCACTACGGCTTCATCTAACATGGGCGGAAACCAAACCGGAGCAGTGCAGAGAGTTTGCTCAAATCCACCTTGTGAGACCCACGAGACAGGAACCACAAACACAGCCACCACGGCTTCATCTAACATGGGTGGAAATCAAACCGGAACAGTGCAAAGGGTCTGTTCAAACCCACCTTGTGAGACCCACGAGACGGGAACCACCAACACAGCAACCACGGCTTCATCTAACATGGGTGGAAACCAAACGGGAGAGGTGCAGAGAGTTTGCTCAAATCCACCTTGTGAGACCCACGAGACGGGCACCACCAACACGGCCACCACTGCCACCTGCAGTATGGAGACAGATGAGGGAACAGGTACTTCACATTTCAGAAAGATTCATTTTTAGCTTTTACACTAACGTTTGAAAGTTTTGGTTGTGTTTATGCTTACCGAGGCTGCGTTTATTTAATTAAAAATTCAGTAAAACAGTAATATTGTGAAATATACAAAATACAATTCAAAATATATTTTCTATATAATTTATTGCTGTGATGGCAAAGCTGAATTTTCAGCATCATTTCTTCAGTGTCACATGATCCCTCAGAAATCATTCTGATATGTAAATTTGGTGCTCAAGAAACATTTTTTACTAATATCAATGTTGAAAAAATTTGTGCTGTGCCCTACTATTTTTGTCGTAACTTTTATTATTTATTTCTTCTTTTTTTTACCCCTGGGGTTCTTTGAATAGAAAGTTCAAAAGAACAGCATTTTTTTTGAAAGAGAAATCTTTTGCAACATTATTTTAAAAAAAATTCTTTGCTAAATAAATTTAATTTCTTCAAAAAAATCAGTAGTATATATTTAGGAACATGGCTGCAACACTAACAGTTTGAGCATTCTGACGTCTGCTGTCAAGAGTTTGAGCCCATCACAAAGTGCTGTTTACTTCTGCCGTAAGAGATTTAACTTAATAACTACCTACCTTATTGTAGGAAATCTCACCAAATCTGGCTACTGATAAAACAAATGGCTGCTCTTTCAGCTCCAAATAAAATTTCTCATCATTCTTTCAGACCAGAGGTCTGCAAAGCTGGTTAAAATCTGGTTAAAACCATCTGTAGCTGGTTGATGTTAGTTTCCTGCAAAATTTAATATCTTTTTGGTGGTGAGGTGTGAATTGTAGCAATACATATGAAACCGGAAAATTCAACTGGTGAAATTTAAATTTACTTTTAAAAGTACTTTTGTGTCTTTTTAAAGGTTTATGGTAACTCTTTCTTATGTGCATTTAGCCCAGCAGAGTGGTGAAGCATCAGAATCTACCACTAGCACGGAGGGCCTGCCATCCACTGCAGCGCCCCAGAGCAGAGCCATTACCACAGTCACACAGGCCACGCCTCTACCAGGACCAGCTGTTCCAGTGAGTGGAGATACAAACTCTGTACTTAAGTTGTGGTTTCAGAGCGGTTTACAGTCAGTTAATACCGCATATTTATGCCAAGCGATTAATATGTTGTAGAAGGTAAGATACTTTTAACAATTTGATCTGTCATCTTTTTAAATGAGCAGCTGGAAGTAGTAAAGCATATACATTTTAAAATAAGAGTCCTGGTGTATTTTGTGCTGGTTAATTATTAAAAATTCTGCATTCATAAAAAATGTTCTGGTTATTATTGGTATGTTGGTTAAATAATAAACTGCATCTGGCATTTAATTAAATGTAAACTCTTGGCCCTGTCAGAGTAAGAACATTATTTAACACTTTCAATATATAGATTTTACTAGTATCGACAAAATACTAATTAAAAGAACCAGATATAATCTATGATTGTATGGGTTTGTTCTATATGAACATAGAATATTATTTTAATTTGCACAGGTCTTTAAATTTAATTTTAAAATCTCTGGAGATACCCTAAATTCTGTAATTTGAATGCAAACATATTGAATGAGAGAAATTGTGGGGTGAGACTTTTTTTGGGGCTGTGTCCATTAGGAACTGATGCATACAATTATGAAGCCAGACTTACATGCTAGATTGAAGGTGGTAGGAGGAGAGGGTTGAAATGAAAGAGGGGTTCATAACATCAGCAATTTTTCTTTCTTTGTCCTTCTCCTGCAGTCTATCTCTTCCATCACGGAGTCATCCTCAGAGGCAGGAGCTGAGCCGGTCGTTATGGAGACCTCGGAGGCAGAGACCTTGCAGACCGAAGGCCAGGCTGAAGCGGAGGCAGTTGCCATGCAGGCAGAGTTCCAGGCAGAGGCGGGGGCAGTAGCTATGCCCAGTGACTTCCAGGCAGAGGCAGCAGCCTTGCCGAGTGACTTCCCGGGAGAAGCCGTGGCGGTAGCCATGCAGGCAGAGAGCCAGGCAGAGGCAGGGGCAGTGCCCATGGAACATGATGCTTCTGGCATGGCAGAGGGAGAAACTGCTCAGGAGCAGCTACCAACAGCAGTGGTATAGTCAATTGCATTCTAGCTGTACAATTTCCAGTTAGTGCAAATTAAGAATAATGCATACTACTTTATTATTGAATTTTTCTAATATGAGTAAAGACAAATAATCTAATATCTAAAGAAAAATATAATTTTTTTACCAAGGCTAAATGTTGCCATATAATTTTATATAGGTATGTATTTTTCTAGATGTATAATTTTCAGCTGTTATTGCAACAAATTAAGACTAATAAATTATTACTAAAATTAATTTGCAAAAAAAGTTTGTAGGATATTTTTTTTTTTTTTTTTTTTTTTTTTTTCTCTCGGCATAGTATGATTTCCGAAGGATCATGAAGACTGGAGTAATAGCAGCTTTACCATGACAGGGATAAATTAAAATTAAAATTGAAAACGATTATTTTAAATTGTAGTAATATTTCACGTTATTAGTGTTTTTACTGTATTTTTGATCAAATAAATGCAGCCTTAGTGAGCATAAACAATGTCTTTTGAAAACATTAAGAAAATCTTACCACCTCAAACTTTTGAACAGTGGTGTACCTTTTTATTTATTTTATTAATTTTTGAAATAAGTACCTTTTAATAATGATTGAAAAATAAATATATTTCAGAGTTGAACACTTTTATATTTACAGTATTATGTAGAACAAGTCTTGTCATTGTAGGTGTCATCCAACTTGACGTAAAGCGTTTTTTTTTTTTTTTTTTTTTCTTGGCAGATGGAAGGTGTAGAGGCGGCATCAGCATCGCAGGCTGAGGCACTGGCCTTGCCACCAGAGCTGATGTCAGACGGACAGCCCACAACGCTGATGGTGACGGGTCTGACCCCAGAGGAGCTGGCCGTTACGGCAGCCGCAGAGGCAGCGGCCCAGGCTGCAGCATCAGAGGAGGCCCAGGCCCTCGCCATCCAGGCTGTACTGCAAGCAGCACAGCAGGCTGTTATGAGTGAGTCACCATCATTTATCCACAAAATCCCATCCTGTGTCCTGCATATGTTCAAAATCAGTCTAAAACTCGCAGTAAGCAATTTGTTCCTTGTCCCCCCTCAGGCTCAGGTGATGGAGATGCCGGAGGAGAAGACCAGCAGACCCACACCATACCCATCGTTCTGACCCAGCAAGAACTAGCGGCTTTGGTTCATCAGCAACAGCAGCTCCAGGCAGCCCAGCAACAAGCCGCTGCCCAGGCCGCTGCCCAGGCCGCACTACCCACTGAGGGCTTGGCTCCGGCTGACAGCCTAAATGATCCCTCCTCAGAAAGCAATGGACACAACGAGATGGCTGCCGCTGCCACAAGTGCAGTAGCCGGACTGCTGCCTCGCACCACTGCAGAAGGTATGTGTGATGTTTCATTTTACTTTTCAGTAGGATTGACTGTTGTTTTGGGCTAGGGCTGTCACGATAACAGATTTTTTCACACCACGGTTATTATGGCCAAAAGAATTCACGATATCGATAAATCGCGATATCTATAGAAACCTTGAAGAAAAACTAATGTTATCAGTCAAAATCATCTTTACTTTATTTTCTTTCATTCTTTTTTTTTTTTAAGCCAATGAATCGCAGCATTGCATACAACAACTACACTTAATGGTAATCAGATACTGATAAACAACTGATAAACACAAAGCACAATTATTTTTACATTATTTTTATTATTTTTATGAAGGAAGACAAGCATTTAGTTTATCTGATTTCAAGCTGGAGTAAAAAACACTGCCTGAATGTATCCCGAAGAACTGAAAAGACTTTCTGATGCACATTTTAAAGACCATGCTGTGTGATTTTTATTTAGAGGCAGAAATTATATGATTTTATAGTAATCTATACAGTGATAAAGGCTATGTAGATTAGCATAGCATTATAAATATTCATTATCCTTGCGAAAAGGGACGCGCTCTAGTTCACGTGCAAGTGACTGCGCCGGCGCCTCCATTGTATTTTCTGCTTTATTTGCTGCTTATTTTTTAAATCCAGGCAATTCATTGATGAAACATTGATTAAAATTAAGATACAATTTATACATAATGAAAATCACTTTAACGAAAGGCTTTCTACAAAAAACTTAATGAAGTGGTCAAAATCATGTCTGACCCACTCAATGTCTCCCGATATACTTGTGATGTAGCTATCCTATCTTACTCGTGCTGTTCACTTTTCATAATCAACATCGATTAAATTAAAAAAAATAATATACTATTTAAAGATAAATATGAAACAAAACATTTTCGCTCACATGCTCTGCTGTGTAGAGAATCTCCTGTCTTATCAGACGACATGATTTTGCACGGCAGTAGCAGCTGCGCGCGCTGCATCTTCTTCTGTTTTATGTCAGATGGCAGCGTTAAGGCGAAATACCGCCAACCTACTTGTACTTTGGGATGTCAACCAGGTACTGACGCTGGATTATTTATGTTATATTATCATGTGTATTATTCATTTTAAATATTACGGTTATCATGGTATATTGTCAGACCCTTAATTAACACGATATCGATTTTTCATGTTTTAAATATCACGGTTATCGTAAATACCGGTATATCGCGACACCCCTGTTTTGAACCATTATTATAGTTGAATTATCCAGTAAATGAGAAAGGTAACACTTAATAATAAGGTCCCATTAGTTAACATTAGTTAATGTGTTCACATTTAATTAACATTAATAAACAATACTTTTAATTTTTGGGAAGTATAACTTTTAACTTTTAACATTTAATTAATAAACAATACTTTTGTTACTGTTTATATTAACCTTTGTTAATGTTAATTATTACAAATACTGTCTGTTGTTAGTTCATATTTGGTTCTTTAAATATTAACACATCTTTTTATAATGTATTAGGAAATGATGAAATTAACATTAAGATCAATAAGTGCTTTAGAAGTATTTCACTGTTGGCTCATGTTAACTATTACAGTCAACTAATGTTTAAGAAATGGAATCTTATTGTAAAGTGTTTCTATGAAAAAAGTCTAAAGAAATGTGATGGTTTTTATCTTTAAGCTAGGTTTATTGAACTGAAATGTCAGGATGTGACATCATATTTGTCCATATGTTCCATTTTAATTCTGTTTATTCCCTTTGTAGCCTTGGCTCCATCCAGCACATTAGCACCTGTAGTAGTTGCCAGTCCAGCTAAGATGCAGGCAGCTGCAACTCTCACTGAAGTAGCCAATGGCATCGAGGCTGGGGTAAGTTTGATAATAGTGAAAGAGTCACAATAATATGCATTTAAATACGAAAGAATGTTTTTTTTAAAATCCTGTTTTCTGTTGTTTCTCCCCACAGAAACAAATTCCTCCTACTGTTACAGTCAAACCTCAAGTGAAGAAAGAAAACCAGTGGTTTGATGTTGGCATTGTCAAAGTGACCAATATGGTTGTAACACATTTCTACATGCCTGCAGATGACTCTGCTTATGTTGAGGTAAGCCACAATGAGATTTTTCTTCATGCAGTATTGTAAGACGTCATGACATTGCTTATTTGAAAATGTAATTATTCTGACAGAACTTGTGCTTTATGTTGCAGGATGATTCAGGCACAATCCCTGACTACAGCCAAATGAAGAGGGTGGAGCTTCAGCCCGGAACCGCCTACAAGTTCCGTGTGGCGGGTATAAACATTTGTGGCCGTGGAGCCTTTTCTGAAATATCTGCTTTCAAGACCTGTTTACCGGGCTTCCCAGGAGCACCATGTGCCATAAAGATCAGCAAGGTACACCTCAAATCACTCATTACAATTTGGTGTCATAATCAATAGAACACCAAAAAATGTGTGATATGGTACAATTTCCATTCAAAAATCATCATAATTTTGTTTTTCAAAGATTAATTGTGACTTTTTTTTTTGTTTGTTTGTTTTTGACTGATTTTCCAATAAGGAAAGTGAATAGGATGCTTGTCATGATTACTTAAGATTCACAATTCATTTTGAATTCAACTCAAATGCATTTTTTGTAAATTTAGAATTATGTGATACACAACTATGATTTAGTTCAGTAATATTTAATTTAGTATTTATTAGGCTATTTAGTATTTATATTTAATAATGTACAGTATGAGCTAATGTACTTAATCAATTACTGACCAACACAGTTTACACTACCATTCAAAACGTTAGGGTTGGTAAGATTGTTTTAAATGCTCACTAAGGCTGCATTTATTTAATCAAAAATACAGTAAAAAAAATATAAAACAATTTAAAACAACTTTTTATTTTTACTGTTTTACATTTTAATATGTAATTTCTTCCTGTGATGGCAAAGCTGAATTTTCAGCATCATTACTCCAGTCCTCCAGTGTCCCATGATCCTTTAGAAATCATTTTAATATGCTGATTTGGGAAAACCATGGAAACTGATACTTTTTTCCAGGATTTTTCAAAAGTTAAAGGGGGGGTATCACACACAGTTTCTGCCAATCTCATGTTAATCTTGAGTACCTATAGAGTAGTAGTGCATTCTTCATATCTCCAAAAAGTCTTTAGTTTAATCATATTTATAAAAGATACATACGCTGTACCGAGTCTTTCCGAAAACAGCCGAGCTTCTGGAGGTGTTACGTGTGAGCGGAGATAGTGACGAGCTGTCACGAGCATGCGCAGCTTTTTGTGTAGAGATCGGCTGCAAGCTATCAATGGTCAGCTAAACAAATGTATTTAAACACCAAATACACAATCGCATTATCCATGGATAACTTTTGAATCAGTATAATGAATATAGGGTATGAATAATGAATTTATTAATTCAGTACGTTCGTATTGTTTACATTATATGCCAACAAAACAGACATTTGAAGCAGTATTACTCACCACCTGCAGTTCCGACTCATGACCGGGATCATTACCGCTGTGACCGCTCCATCTTTCAGTTTCAAACGATCTGTAAATCCAGCGTTAGAACTGGGCTTTGTTTATGAAACCATAAGCGCCGATCCTGAGGGCTCGAGCAGCCACGGAAAAACACGAGATATTCTCCATTCATTTTAACCAATAAAAACGTGATTGCAACTATCAGTTTCTGTGGTTATTTTAATAACAAATGTCGAGAGCGCATCAATGTATTGTGTGAGCACAGATCTCTCGGGTCCACTTAAAGCTGGGTTCTTTGGGAAGCAAGGTTATCTTTCCCTCACAACCAAAAACACACTTCTTTGGTGACATTGTTGATTTTGTGAAGACCTGTGCAGCGCTGCCGACGACTTCTGTAAAGCCGAACGCACGTTGATTGGCGTGCTCTTGCTCTCTCGCTCTGGTTGATGTGTGCGCGCGCGCCCTTCCGGGAGAAGTGCCCGTACAAGGAATTCCACGTTTGTCACTCAGGCCAATACTCGGAACAAAAAAGTCCGAATCCTGTGACCGATTTGTTAGAGAATTTTTGGCACAGAAATACTCTCATACGTCCATCTCGTGTTTTGAAACTTTGGCTATGTTTAGCATGAGAATCCAACTCTTTAACAGTGTAAATAAGTCAGAATACATGAAATAGCATTATACCCCCCCTTTAAAGTTGTTTGAAAGTTCAAAAGAATATCATTTATTTGAAATGGAAGTCTTTTGTAACATTATTAATGTCTTTACTGTCACTTTTGTTCAATTTATTGCATCCTTAGTGAAAAAAGTATTATTTCTTTATATATAAAAATGTTTTTGCATGAGGATGTACTCTTACACTGATTCACAGTTCACAATCATTGCAGGATCAATAATTGATTCAACAAGAAAATTAATCGTTACAACCATATAAATACATACTTTCTTTACTTGCTTCTCTCCTCAGAGTCCAGACGGTGCCCACCTTACATGGGAGCCTCCATCGATGACATCAGGAAAGATCACAGAGTACTCGGTGTATTTGGCCATACAGAGCAGCCAGACCACCGAGGCGAAACCCTCGGCCCCCGCCCAGCTTGCCTTCATGCGCGTGTACTGTGGGCCAAACCCTTCCTGTCTGGTTCAGTCCTCCAGCCTGTCCAATGCGCACATAGACTATACCACCAAACCCGCCATCATCTTCCGCATCGCCGCTCGTAACGAGAAAGGTTATGGACCGGCTACGCAAGTGCGATGGCTGCAAGGTACAGGTTTTCTTTGGTCAGAGTTTTCTTTTTGTTTCAGGCAGTGACAAGGTGAATTTTACAATTGCTTTGTTTTGCCTTTCGCTTTGTAGAGTCTAACAAAGATGGCCTTTCTGCAAAGCCTGCCCCAAAAAGAGCAGTTTCTTCACCAGATACGTGAGTGTCCATGTCTTCAGTACCATAAAAGTGCATTTGATCAAAAGTACAGTAATATTGTGAAATATTATAATAAAAAAAAAAATTTCTATCTTTAATATTTTATTTAATCATTCCTGTGATGGTAAAGCTGAATTTTCAGCAGCATTACTGCAGTCTTCAGTGTCACATGATCCTTCAGAAATCATTCTAATATGATGATTTGGTCCATAAGAAACATTTCCTATCAGTGGTTGGAGTACAAATGAGTATTAAAATGCATGTTTGTTTTATTGCAGGAAAGGGATTGGTCAGAAGAAAGCAAGAATGGACCAGTAAGCCACTCTCTTCATTCGTCCTCCAAGACTTCCACTACTCATAGCGCTCCATCTGGATTCAACACATCTTCAACTGTAACCATCCATTAAAACAGCAAAAAATCAACAAGGAAGTCATTTCTAGGGGAAGCCTTTTTTCTTGTTAATAGTATGAATGGAGAAAAGCACATTGCATATTTTTGAGTATTTTTCAACATAGTTGGAGTGGAAGGGAAAAAAAACTAATTTGCATTTTCCATTGTAGAGTCTTCCTTTTTCCCCTATTTCTTTCAATACATGTATCTTGCTTCAGTAAATTTAAACACCAGGTTTAAGATATTTGTAATGTTGGGCTCAAATGAAGTTACTCTCTTCTGTGATGGACTTGAGGGTGAAGTTTTAGTTCACGTCAAATATGTGGACAAGGTGGGAGGATTTCTGAATGGAGATGTCGTTTTCATGCAAGGGGGAACAGAAATGGGGAAAACAAATCAAGCACTTGTCCTCAGACAAGAGGGGATATTTTTCACTCAAATGGCTAAGTGAAATAAGATCTACATATGGATTCGTTCTGGACTCAAGCCTTCTGGTGAAGTCTGTGCACTTTTGCATTGAGCAGAAATAGAGGCAGAACTGCAGATAAAAGAAATGGCCATGGAAGTACATTACTGGCAGGACAGAGACTTTGCTAAAACTGAGAATTGCCATACAAAAAAAAAAAGAAAACAGAAAAAAAAAAAAAAGAAAAAATGCAAAACTTCCCAAAAAATTAGTGAGCGACGATGGAGAAGATCTTTTGTGTAGTTTATTTTTGTATTTTTAAAGCTTTTCTCCTGTGTGTGTGTGTGTGTATGTCTGTCTTTTTTTTTTTTTTTTTTTTTTTTAACTCACAACTTTTATTTTTTGTTTTTGTTTTAAAAATTGTTGGCCATCTACCTTTAGTTTAAGGATTTGTGGGATGAAGGGCTTTTGGAGGGCTGTGCTGTTGTCAAGTACTTTGAAACATTGTTTTTGTGCTCAAGCCGAGTGGTGATGTGCTACAACTGAAAAGGTTGTAAACAAATGTAAACATCTGAAGGGCTTTTACTTTGTTTACTGCGTATTTCTACGCTTGTTTCCACTCTGTTTGTGTATGCCAAACCTTGAGATGTAAAAATCGTAAAAAATGTTTTTTTTTTTTTTTTAATTCCTCACCTTACCAAACCGCCATTATTAGTAAACACTCAGCTTTTTTCCCTTCCTCTGACTTGTCCTCTTAACTTTTTCACAACGTAACTTTGTAGAATTTTCTCTGCTCTAGATTGTGAAGGAAATTGTCCATGTGAAGATGAATTTCTACTTTTTTTTTTTTTTTTTTTTTTTTTTTTTCTCCTTTTGATTATCTGAGAGGTATGCAAACTAAATGTTCAGTGTATACCTGTATGTCTCCATGTGAGTGAGGATGGCTGTTCTCATTCTTGGTAAAAGCCAAGTTCGGATTTGACTGTAATATAGTTCATTCATACCGCAAGAAGTGAAGATGATATTCTGGCCTTTTATATATTTACCTGTACAACGTTTTTACATGTTGGTCATCTCCTGATTGCCTTTTTTGTCTTGACTTATAAAAGAAACCGAAATATATAAACTGTCTCCCTGATTAATTATGACCAATTTCTTTTAGTTTCATGCAGCACATCGTGGGAGTTAATTCCACCCCCAGCAGTGTCTTGCAGAATTGTGAATTTGAGTAGCTATATTTGAAATGCCCTTCAGAAAGCTGAACAGATAAGGTGGTTAAATCGTTTGCATTAACATGGAGATATTTGTTCTGAAATAAAGGAATGATATCCCAGCATAGTATGCATATGACAGTTTAAGAGGTTTTATTTTCATATACAAAAGTCTCTTGCACTTTTTTTTTTTTTAAGTTAGTTTTTGATGAAAATATCTTTTAAATCTTGTCTATTTCATCGTTATGAATTTTAGTAAATTTTTACACTGACTAAAATGGTCATGAAAAGTGATTTCAACAACTTTATTGTTATAGCTGTGGTATAGACTTCACTGTTCTCATAGTATTAGAGCAATTATTAAAAATTTATATTTATTGTGATTGTTAAAATTGGCATGAAACAGAAGCTGCAATAGTCTTTTTTCCCTATTGTGACACATCCGTATATCCAGCTTCACAAACGACAAAAAAGTCAATGATGTGCAGAGATAAATCATTTATAATAAATACTGCAATATTCCATAAAAAAATAAAGTTTTAATTTCATGTTGACTTTAACAGAACAGTATCACAAGAGCTTGTCCTTGCTTCAACAATAGCATTTTTTATTTAGTTTCATATCCTGTTTCTGTATAATCTGGATGTCTTCTCCATTCTCCACATGGTGACTTTCAAGCTGTAGAGAGTGTGGCACAAACAACTGTAATACTGCTGTTTTTTGGTCAAGCTGAGTATTAAATGTTCAGTAAGGACTGACTAGTGTGTCTGTTAAAAAAATAATAAATTCGTTATTTGTTAAAATAATCCTGATAATACTAAAATAATCTTGGTTATAGGAAATGCTTGAACTCACATACTGCAGGGCCGCTCGTGCTGCACTGTGAAAGGTCGTGTCCACTCCAATGTCTTCCTTGGCACTGCATTCAAAATATTCAGCTCCGATTTCACTGCACCACTGCTGGGCTTTGTTTGGGGACACCTGTCAATCAAATCCTGCTATCAGTTATAAGCAAAGTAATATATTATTGCCCAGTTTTACAGACAAGGCTTAAGCGTAGTCCCAAACCAATATCTTATGTCAGTGCCATTGTTTTGTCTCAACATGCACACCAGTAATGTTTTTTCTAAGAGACTTTTAAAAAAAAATTACTTAAATGTCTTATTTTAACTAAGGCCTAATCCTGGCATAAAGGGATAGTTCACCCAAAACTGAAAATTCTGTCATTAATTACTCACCCTCATGTCGTTTATCTTCAGAATACAAATGAAGATCTTTTTGATGAAACCTGAGAGCTTTTTTTCCTTCCAGCTACGCAACTACCAATTTGACGCTTCAAAAAATTCATAAAGAGATTGTAAAACTAATCCATATGAATCGAGCGGTTTAGTCCAAATCGCTTTATATGATGAACAGATTTAATTTAGGCTTTTATTCACATATAAACATTGATCAGCAGACATAAACAAAGCTCAACCGACCCTGCTTGATGCACAAGAACACACCTCTTGCAGAAGTTCAAATGTGAAGCGTAACGCGAGAATGAACCTCATTGGCTCTTGCAGAAGTTCAAATGTGATGCGTAACACGAGAATGAACCTCATTGGTTCTTGCAGAAGTTCAAATGTGATGCGTAACGCGAGAATGAACTTCATTGGTTCTTGCTGAAGCCCAAATGTGACGCGTAACACGAGAATGAACCTCGCTGGTTCTTGCTGAAGCCCAAACGTGATGCTTAACACGAGAATGAACCTCGCTGGTTCTTGCTGAAGCCCAAACGTGATGCTTAACACGAGAATGAACCTCGCTGGTTCTTGCTGAAACCCAAATGTGACGCGTAACACGAGAATGAACCTCGCTGGTTCTTGCTGAAGCCCAAACGTGATGCTTAACACGAGAATGAACCTCGCTGGTTCTTGCTGAAGCCCAAACGTGATGCTTAACACGAGAATGAACCTCGCTGGTTCTTGCTGAAGCCCAAACGTGATGCTTAACACGAGAATGAACCTCGCTGGTTCTTGCTGAAACCCAAACGTGGCGCGTAACACGAGAATGAACCTCGCTGGTTCTTGCTGAAGCCCAAACGTGATGCTTAACACGAGAATGAACCTCGCTGGTTCTTGCTGAAACCCAAACGTGATGCTTAACACGAGAATGAACCTCGCTGGTTCTTGCTGAAGCCCAAATGTGATACGTAACACGAGAATGAACCTCGCTGGTTCTTGCTGAAGCCCAAACGTGATGCTTAACACGAGAATGAACCTCGCTGGTTCTTGCTGAAGCCCAAATGTGATACGTAACACGAGAATGAACCTCGCTGGTTCTTGCTGAAGCCCAAACGTGACGCTTAACACGAGAATGAACCTCGCTGGTTCTTGCTGAAGCCCAAATGTGATACGTAACACGAGAATGAACCTCGCTGGTTCTTGCTGAAACCCAAATGTGACGCGTAACACGAGAATGAACCTCGCTGGTTCTTGCTGAAGCCCAAATGTGATGCTTAACACGAGAATGAACCTCGCTGGTTCTTGCTGAAGCCCAAACGTGATGCTTAACACGAGAATGAACCTCACTGGTTCTTGCTGAAACCCAAATGTGACGCGTAACACGAGAATGAACCTCACTGGTTCTTGCTGAAGCCCAAACGTGATGCTTAACACGAGAATGAACCTCGCTGGTTCTTGCTGAAACCCAAATGTGACGCGTAACACGAGAACGAACCTCGCTGGTTCTTGCTGAAGCCCAAATGTGATGCTTAACACGAGAATGAACCTCGCTGGTTCTTGCTGAAGCCCAAACGTGATGCTTAACACGAGAATGAACCTCACTGGTTCTTGCTGAAACCCAAATGTGATGCTTAACACGAGAATGAACCTCGCTGGTTCTTGCTGAAGCCCAAACGTGATGCTTAAAACGAGAATGAACCTCACTGGTTCTTGCTGAAGCCCAAATGTGATGCTTAACACGAGAATGAACCTCGCTGGTTCTTGCTGAAGCCCAAACGTGATGCTTAACACGAGAATGAACCTCGCTGGTTCTTGCTGAAACCCAAACGTGACGCTTAACACGAGAATGAACCTCGCTGGTTCTTGCTGAAGCCCAAATGTGATACGTAACACGAGAATGAACCTCGCTGGTTCTTGCTGAAACCCAAACGTGATGCTTAACACGAGAATGAACCTCGCTGGTTCTTGCTGAAGCCCAAATGTGATACGTAACACAAGAATGAACCTCGCTGGTTCTTGCTGAAGCCCAAACGTGATGCTTAACACGAGAATGAACCTCGCTGGTTCTTGCTGAAGCCCAAATGTGATACGTAACACGAGAATGAACCTCGCTGGTTCTTGCTGAAGCCCAAACGTGACGCTTAACACGAGAATGAACCTCGCTGGTTCTTGCTGAAGCCCAAATGTGATACGTAACACGAGAATGAACCTCGCTGGTTCTTGCTGAAGCCCAAACGTGACGCTTAACACGAGAATGAACCTCGCTGGTTCTTGCTGAAGCCCAAACGTGACGCTTAACACGAGAATGAACCTCGCTGGCTCTTGCTGAAACCCAAACGTGACGCTTAACACGAGAATGAACCTCGCTGGTTCTTGCTGAAGCCCAAACGTGATGCTTAACACGAGAATGAACCTCGCTGGTTCTTGCTGAAGCCCAAATGTGATGCTTAACACGAGAATGAACCTCGCTGGTTCTTGCTGAAGCCCAAACGTGATGCTTAACACGAGAATGAACCTCACTGGTTCTTGCTGAAACCCAAACGTGACGCTTAACACGAGAATGAACCTCGCTGGTTCTTGCTGAAGCCCAAATGTGACGCGTAAAACGAGAATGAACCTCGCTGGTTCTTGCTGAAGCCCAAATGTGATGCTTAACACGAGAATGAACCTCGCTGGTTCTTGCTGAAGCCCAAACGTGATGCTTAACACGAGAATGAACCTCACTGGTTCTTGCTGAAACCCAAACGTGACGCTTAACACGAGAATGAACCTCGCTGGTTCTTGCTGAAACCCAAATGTGACGCGTAAAACGAGAATGAACCTCGCTGGTTCTTGCTGAAGCCCAAATGTGACGCGTAACACGAGAATGAACCTCGCTGGTTCTTGCTGAAGCCCAAACGTGATGCTTAACACGAGAATGAACCTCGCTGGTTCTTGCTGAAACCCAAACGTGACGCTTAACACGAGAATGAACCTCGCTGGTTCTTGCTGAAGCCCAAATGTGATACGTAACACGAGAATGAACCTCGCTGGTTCTTGCTGAAACCCAAACGTGACGCTTAACACAAGAATGAACCTCGCTGGTTCTTGCTGAAGCCCAAACGTGATGCTTAACACGAGAATGAACCTCGCTGGTTCTTGCTGAAGCCCAAATGTGACGCGTAACACGAGAATGAACCTCGCTGGTTCTTGCTGAAACCCAAACGTGACGCTTAACACAAGAATGAACCTCGCTGGTTCTTGCTGAAGCCCAAATGTGATACGTAACACGAGAATGAACCTCGCTGGTTCTTGCTGAAGCCCAAACGTGACGCTTAACACGAGAATGAACCTCGCTGGCTCTTGCTGAAACCCAAATGTGACGCTTAACACGAGAATGAACCTCGCTGGTTCTTGCTGAAGCCCAAATGTGACGCGTAACACGAGAATGAACCTCGCTGGTTCTTGCTGAAGCCCATATGTGACGCGTAACACGAGAATGAACCTCACTGGTTCTTGCTGAAACCCAAACGTGACGCTTAACACAAGAATGAACCTCGCTGGTTCTTGCTGAAGCCCAAACGTGATGCTTAACACGAGAATGAACCTCGCTGGTTCTTGCTGAAGCCCAAATGTGATACGTAACACGAGAATGAACCTCGCTGGTTCTTGCTGAAGCCCAAACGTGACGCTTAACACAAGAATGAACCTCGCTGGTTCTTGCTGAAGCCCAAATGTGATACGTAACACGAGAATGAACCTCGCTGGATCTTGCTGAAGCCCAAACGTGACGCTTAACACGAGAATGAACCTCGCTGGTTCTTGCTGAAGCCCAAATGTGATACGTAACACGAGAATGAACCTCGCTGGTTCTTGCTGAAGCCCAAACGTGACGCTTAACACGAGAATGAACCTCGCTGGTTCTTGCTGAAGCCCAAACGTGATGCTTAACATGAGAATGAACCTCGCTGGCTCTTGCTGAAACCCAAACGTGACGCTTAACACGAGAATGAACCTCGCTGGTTCTTGCTGAAACCCAAACGTGACGCTTAACACGAGAATGAACCTCGCTGGTTCTTGCTGAAGCCCAAATGTGATACGTAACACAAGAATGAACCTCGCTGGTTCTTGCTGAAGCCCATATGTGACGCGTAACACGAGAATGAACCTCGCTGGTTCTTGCTGAAACCCAAACGTGACGCTTAACACAAGAATGAACCTCGCTGGTTCTTGCTGAAACCCAAACGTGATGCTTAACACGAGAATGAACCTCACTGGTTCTTGCTGAAGCCCAAATGTGATACGTAACACGAGAATGAACCTCGCTGGTTCTTGCTGAAGCCCAAACGTGACGCTTAACACGAGAATGAACCTCGCTGGTTCTTGCTGAAGCCCAAACGTGACGCTTAACACGAGAATGAACCTCGCTGGTTCTTGCTGAAGCCCAAACGTGATGCTTAACATGAGAATGAACCTCGCTGGCTCTTGCTGAAACCCAAACGTGACGCTTAACACGAGAATGAACCTCGCTGGTTCTTGCTGAAACCCAAACGTGACGCTTAACACGAGAATGAACCTCGCTGGTTCTTGCTGAAGCCCAAATGTGATACGTAACACAAGAATGAACCTCGCTGGTTCTTGCTGAAGCCCATATGTGACGCGTAACACGAGAATGAACCTCGCTGGTTCTTGCTGAAACCCAAACGTGACGCTTAACACAAGAATGAACCTCGCTGGTTCTTGCTGAAACCCAAACGTGATGCTTAACACGAGAATGAACCTCGCTGGTTCTTGCTGAAGCCCAAATGTGACGCGTAACGCGAGAATGAACCTCGCTGGTTCTTGCTGAAACCCAAACGTGACGCTTAACACAAGAATGAACCTCGCTGGTTCTTGCTGAAGCCCAAATGTGATACGTAACACGAGAATGAACCTCGCTGGTTCTTGCTGAAGCCCAAACGTGACGCTTAACACGAGAATGAACCTCGCTGGTTCTTGCTGAAGCCCAAATGTGACGCGTAACACGAGAATGAACCTCACTGGTTCTTGCTGAAGCCCAAATGTGACGCGTAACACGAGAATGAACCTCACTGGTTCTTGCTGAAGCCCAAATGTGACACGTAACATGAGAATGAACTTCATTGGTTCTTGCTGAAGCCCAAATGTGACGCGTAACACGAGAATGAACCTCACTGGTTCTCACACGTCATGCAAACATGTTTGAGCTTCCGTTTACCACAACTGATGTGTTCATTGATGAAAGTTTATATGAGAACAAAAGCCTACATTTAATCTGTTCATCATATAAAGCAATTGAGTCTCTTCAGAAAATGTGGACTAAACTGCTCAATTCATATGGATTCATTTTACGATCTCTTTATGAAACGTCAAAGTGTCAGCTGCGTAGCTGTCTATGGGGGGACAGACATCTCTCAGATTTCATTAAAAAAAAAATCTTTATTTGTGTTCCGAAGATGAACAAAAATCTTAGGGGTTTAGAACGACATGAGGGTGACAGAATTTTCAATTTTGGGTGAACTGTCTCTTTAATCTAAGCCCTGTCTGAGAAACCAGGCCTACATCTATAGCTCATAATTCAATAGAGCTGGCTAACCTCATGATGATCCAAGTCAATTTTATTGCCGATCACTATGAAAGGGAAGGCAGTGGGGTCAGAAGGACATGCCTGCACCAGGAACTCTTTCT